>NW_015160854.1:204060-211936 GCF_001447785.1 Gekko japonicus | reverse complement strand
GGAGGAGGAGGAGGAGGAGGAGGAGGAGATTGGATTTACTGGCACTTGGTGCCCTTGTTGTGAGCCGCCCGCTTGCAGGGAGGGCGGGATAAAAATATGAGAAATAAATAAATATTATACCCCGCCCTCCACTTGGAGTCTCAGATCAGCTTACATTCTCCTTTCCCTTCCCCTCCCCACAACAGACACCCCGGCGGGAGGTAGGTGGGGCTGAGAGAGTTCTTTCGAGGACCGTTCTTGAGAGAACAGCTCGGAGAGAACTTGTGACTGACCCAAAGTCACTCCAGCAGCTGCATGTGGAGGAGTGGGGAATCAAACCCGGTTCTCCCAGATTAGAGTCCGCGCTCTTAACCACAACACCAAACAGGCTCTCTGTGCCCCCCCCCCCAGAAGAAGCTAGTAACAGGGCATAAGGAACTGGGAATCGATTGCAGTTTGGTATGGCACAGGGCATGAGTCCCCAACGGGGTGCCTGTGGGTGCCAATGCACCAGCAGACACCGTTCCTGGCACCCGCCAAGTGTCTTAAGGAAGTGCGTGGGCCCAGGTGGGGCTTCTGCCCAGCAAGGCTTCTCATTGGACATTGGAGATTGGATCGGCTGTGCAGATTTTTTAAAATGTTGCTTTGGCAGCAGCTGCCACCACAACAGAAGGATTGCCACTGTATGATTGAAGGTAAGCTGCGGCAGCCATTTTGGGGCTGGCTTCACTTCCTGCGGCGGCCATCTTGTGCCCACCAGAACCCCAAAGCTGCTCACAGGCTCAAACAGACCGAAGCCCGGGTGTCATGGCTTTTATCCCATCCTGCTCCAGCCAAGCAGGGATGTGGACAAAGCGAGGTCAGCCTGGGAGTGTGAAGGGAGAAAGGAGATAAGGGGACTAGGAGATCCTGATCCTTTGAGTAAATTTGCATGACAAACAACAGGACAATAAGCACAGATCTTTTCACCGGAGCCAATAGCCCAGTAAATGGCACATCCAAACCACTGGGATGACCTCTGGCCTTGGGAGGACATTTTTCACTCGCCCTCCTTACCGCCTTGGAAGGAAAAGGATCTGGTCCACTGATACACTAAAGCAGTGGTGGCGAACCTATGGCACGGGTGCCAGAGGTGGCACTCAGAGCCCTCTCTGTGGGCACGCGTGCCATCGCCCCAGCCGGGCCCAGACCATCATTAAAGTGTCGAATTCTCTGCCAAATAATTTTAAGTCAATGAAAGCATTTGGGATTGCTTTCCTTACTTTGTTTGGATCATCGTAAGTTAATGTAGGAGTTGTTTTTTCTGAAGTAAAACCTCAGTATTCAGGTTAAATTGCCGTGTTGGCACTTTGCAATAAATAAGTGGGTTTTGGGTCGCAGTTTGGGCACTCGGTCTCTAAAAGGTTCGCCATCACTGCACTAAAGCATACGACTCTCGGTCAACCTGACCTGGCTGCCGGCATAAATTTCTTGATAACAGCAAGATTAGACTACTGCAATGTGATCTCCATGGAGCTGCCCTTGAAGATTGCTCTCTAGGGTTGCCAGCTTTTGGTTGGGAAAAACCTGGAGATTTTTTTGGGGGGGTGGGGGAGTGAAGCCTGAGGAGGGCAGGTTTTGGGGAGAGGAAGGACTTTAGCGAGACATAATGCCGCAGCATCCATCTTCCTTTCCAAAGGGGCTATTTTCTCCACTTGAGCTGATCTGTCACCTGGAGATCAGGAGAGACGTCTTGGAGTCATGGCGGATAACTCAATGAAAATGTCAACTGTGCGACCGTGATAAAAAAGGCAAGTGCTATGCTGGGGATTATTAGGAAGGGAATTAGAAACAAATCAGCCAGTAGCATAATAGTAAAGGTAAAAGTTTCCCTTGCTCAAAAGCCAGTCGAATCCGACTCCGTTTCCAAGCCGAAGAGCCAGCGCTGTCCAGAGACATCTCCATGGTCATGTGGCCGGCATGACTACATACCAAGGCGCATGGAACGCTGTTACCTTCCCACCGAAGCGGTACCTATTTATCTACTTGCAATTTCTTGCTTTCGAACTGGTAGGTTGGCAGGAACGGGGACCAGAGACGGGAGCTCACTCTGTCTTGCGGCACACGGGTCTTGATCTCCTGAAACTACCGATCTTTCAGTCTGCAGTTCAGTGTCTTAACCACTTGAGCCACTGCAGCCCCTAATCATAATCAGTATCATAATGCCCCTGTATAAATCAATGGCGCGGCTTCATTTGGAATACTGTGCACAGTTCTGGTCACCACACCTAAAAAAGATATTATGGCATTGGAAAAGGTGCAGAAAAGGGCAACTAGAATGATTAAGGGGATGAAACACTTTCCCTAAGAAGAAAGGTTAAAGAAGTTAGGGTTCTTTGGCATGGAGAAACGACAAACGAGGGGTGACATGATAGAGGTTTACAAAATTATGCATGGGATAGAGAAGGCTGAGAAAGAAGTACTTTTCTCCCATTCTCACAAGACAAGAACCCGTGGGCACTCAATGAAATTAATGAGCAGTAGGCTTAGAACAGATGAAAGTAAGCCCTTCACCCAAAGAGTAATTAACAAGTGGAATTCACTGCGTCAGGAAGTGGTGGCAGCTGCAAGCATAGACAGCTTCGGAAAGGGAGTGGATTAACATATGGAGTGGAGGTCCATGAGTGGGTATTAGCCACAAGGTATAGTGGGAGCTGCGGTGGCTCAAGTGGTTAAGACGCTGAACTGCAGGCTGTGGAAGGTCGGTCGATTCAGCAGTTCGAGACTCGGGTGCCGCGTGATGGAGTGAGCTCCTGTCTCTAGTTCCAGCTCCTGCCAACCTAGCATTTCGGAAGCAAGAAACTGCCAGTAGATAAATAGGTACCACTTCGGTGGGAAGGTAACAGCGTTCCGTGCGCCTTGGTGTTTAGTCATGCCGGCCACATGACCACGGAAACATCTTCGGACAGCGCTGGCTCTTCGTCTTTGAAAATGAGATGAGCACCGCAACCCTAGAGTCGGATTCGACTGGCTTTCGAGCAAGGGAACCTTTACCTTTAGCTATAGAGGGAGCACTCTGTCTGTGGTAGTGATGCTCTGTCTTTTTGGTGCTTGGGGGACAACAGTGGGAGGGCTTCTGGAGTTCTGGCCCCACTGGTGGACCTCCTGATGGCACCTGGGTTCTGGCCACTGTGTGACACAGAGGGTTGGAGTGGGTCGGCCACTGGCCTGATCCAATATGGCTTCTCTTACGTTCTCATGAGGGGCCTGGAGAAACATCTGGAACAGAGGTCATAAGAACATAAGAGAAGCCAACGTTGGATCAGGCCAATGGCCCATCCAGTCCAACGATTTCTTGCTTTCGAACTGCTAGGTTGGCAGGAGCTGGAACTAGAGACGGGAGCTCACTCCATCATTGCTTTTGGGGGTCCCATAAATATGTGGCTGTTCCAGGCACTGGCTGATTTGGGGCTGCCAAGTTCTATTGATCCGCTGCTGCGTGCCGTCTCCGGTTCCCCTTTCGCTCTGTTTTATTCTATTAATACCGTTGTGGCGTGATTTGACCGGGAGCCACCCTGGCAGGTTCTTTTTGACAGAAGAAAGCAATTAAAATGTCCTAGATAAATAAACATTGATCTTAGGTGGTTGTTTGTTTGTTTTTAAATTACAGCCAGCGATGTTTCAGAGCAAATATAGCCATTATATTTTTTTTAAAAAATGAGCAGATACATTTCCACTTTCCATCAGGGAATTCCAGGGCATTTTACCCTGTTTGCAGACAGTGTTTCCTCTAAGCTAGTGTGAGCTAGCTCACAGGTTTTTAGCCTCCGGCTCACACATTTTTGTCTTTGCTCAGGAAGGATGGCTCCAGAGCTAACTAATTGATGCAGGAGCCCAATCGCTCACTCACAACTTGAATGCCAGTTGCTCACAAAGATGATTTTTTTGCTCACAAGACTCCACAGCTTAGAGCAAATGTGTCGAACTCATTTGTTATGAGGGCCGGATCTGACAGAAATGAGACCTTGTTGGGCCGGGCCATGTATGTCATAAAAGGTAATGCCAGGTGGCAGAGAGATAAACTTCATAAAGGACACAAACACAAAGGTGGGTTTTTAACTTAAAATAAAAACATGCTTAGAACATCGGCACTCTTGCAATATTTTGTTTATTTAACAGTGTCTGATAACTGACACCTCTTGCTCCGAATTATTGCATCAAAATGTCTGTGCTGTTGCAATCCTGAGTATGCTGTTCAGGTGTGTATCCGTAAGCTGCAAACCTACGATGACACAGCAGTGGCAGAACTGGAAGAAGAAGCAGGAGACAGACAGTTTTACTGCGGGCCTGATAGAAGCCCTCTGGGGACCTGATCCGGCCCCCGGGCTACACATTTGACACCCCTGGCTTAGAGGGAGCAATGCTTGCAGAGTCCTTACCAGAAGAAAACAGACCAAACCATAAGAGCTTATCTGTAGATAATATTGCCAGCTCCTTAGCAAACAGATCCCGGTTGGTCTAAAGCAGTACAAAGCACCTTAAAGGTGCCACTGGGCTCTAAATTTGTTCTACTGCGGCTGACCCCCTGGATCTATCTCTTAAAGGTACCACTGGATTCTAAATTCCTTAGCAAACAGTCACTCTGCTCACGAGCAATGCCCCCTCTAAGCTGTGGAGTCTTGTGAGCAAAAATGCTACTTTGTGAGCTACTGGCATTAAAGTTGTGAGCGAGCGATTGGGCTGCTGCATCAATTAGTTTGCGCTGGAGCCACCCCAATGTGAGCCAGAGGTTAAAAAACTGTGAGGTTAAAAAACTGGCTTTAAAGTTGTGAGCATGTAGTTTTGCTACTGCATCAATTCGTTTGCTCTGGAGCGATCCCCTCCCTGAGCTAAGAGAAAAATATGTGAGCTGGAGGCTAAAAAACTGTGAGCTAGCTCACACTAACTCAGCTTAGAGGGAACACTGTCTGAGACTAATCCTCCTTTGCTTTATCTGTCCACAGTAGGTCCACTCCAGGTGGACCAAGGACTCTTTCAATAAGAGCTTGTTTTCAGCTGTTAAGATTAGAAGCCCAGTAGCACCTTCCAGACCAAGAAGATTTTCGGGGTCTAAGCCCTCAAGAATTAAAGCTCCCTTTGCCGGATAACTGTTTTCAACTGACCTCTCTTTGTAAGATTCCCCCCCCCCCCCCAGCATAACTGCTGTGCACTTCATACATCTGAAGCTGGCTCTGATTCACAAAAGCTTAAGTGTGGAACGAATTCTGTTTGTCTCTAAGATAGCCCAGGACAGATGCTTTATTTAACTGGCCCAAGGTTAACTAGGGAGTTCCAGGACTTCAGAGATTAGGTGGGCGGCAAACTGGGAGACTAAACTGAGGGCTGTCGTACTTTGGTCACGTGATGGACGACGAGACAAGAGTCACTGGAAGAGACAGCTGTGCTGGGAAAAGTGGAAGGCAGCAGGAAAAAAGGAAGATCCAACTAGAGATGTGAAGGCCCGGAAAAAAACCAGAAAAATTCAGGGGGGAGTTTTTTTCCTTAAACTTTTTTGGGTTTTTTCCAATAAATTGAAAAAAGAAAAAAAATGATTATGGAACGTTTTATTTTAACACGACAAATAAAATATTTTAGGACAAGGTGTTCAACTATTTTCCAAATCATTTCTAAAAAATATTTATGGTACCGGATTGATCTAATTTCTGTGCACTGAGGACAAGCAAGTCCTAGGTTACCAACTGAACTCTCCAATGCAAGAACAAGATGCATTTCTTCCTTTAGGACAGTGGTTCTCAACCTGTGGGTCGCGACCCCTTTGGGGCTTGAACGACCCTTTCACAGGGGTCGCCTAAGACCATCGGAAAACACAAATTTTCGATGGTCTTATGATAGCAACGAAAATAATTTTATGGTTGGGGGTCACCACAACATGGTGAACTGTATTAAAGGGTCGCGGCATTAGGAAGGTTGAGAACCACTGCTTTAGGAGGTGCTGTTGTCACAAGAAAAGAAAAAGGTTTCAGTTTTGTTTCTGCATGTGGGTGGGTATTCTGTTTGTAATAATTGTTTGGATATACGATATTTTTAATATGCTAGTTGTGATAATTTCATGCCAAGTAAAAATGTCCATAGTCATATTTTACGTTCCTAAAGTAACAGAATTACTTTCAATCTGGAAAAGAAAAAAGAAGTGCTAATGTAGCATTTTTTTTCAATTTTTCCAAAAATTTCCATTTTTACATCTCTAGACCCAACAGGAGGCAGATGGACTCAGTAAAAGAAGCCGGGCCCCTCAGTTTCACAGAATCATAGAGTAGGAAGGGATCTCCAAGGTCATCCAGTCCAACCCCCTGAACAATGCAGGGAATTCACACATACCTCCCCCTCACACAGTGACCGCTGTTCCACGTCCAGACGATGACAAAAAACCTCCAGGATCCCCAGCCAAACTGGCCTGGAGAAAAATTGCTTCAGTTTACGAAGTTTCCCGCCTGCAGTCATGGTGGTCAGATTGGGATTTGAGAGATGCGAGTTCAAATCCCCAGATCAATGGGTTCCCTCGGCCCAGCCACACTCAGCCCGGCCTACCTCGCAAGGCTGTCGCGATGATGAAATGGGAAAACGAGAAAACCACACAGACTACCACAAACTCCTTGAAAGAAAGGCCACGATAGTAACATCCTCAACAGTCAGATACTTAGGATTGGGTCCTTAACTTCCCAGCCGTGTGGTAGATACCGGACGGACCACTGCCGCTACCAAGCCGAAGACTTCAAGAGCTGCAAAAGACAAGAACCCCTCGAGAGCAATGCTCCCTCTAAGCTGTGGAGTCTTGTGAGCAAAAATTCTACTCTGTGAGCCGCTGGCACTAAAGTTGTGAGCGAGGCATTTGGATACGGCATAAATCAGTTTGCTCTGGACGCAGTGTTCCCTCTAAGCTGAGTTAGTTTGAGCCAGCTCACAGTTTTCTAGCCTCCGGCACACACATTTTTGTCTTAGCTCAGGAGGGATGGCTCCAGAGCAGACTAATTTATACAGTAGCCAAATCACCTGCTCACAACTTTAATGCCAGTAGCTCAGAAATTAGAATTTTTGCTCACAAGACTCCACGGCTTAGAGGGAACATTGCTCTGGCGCCATCCTTCCTGAGCGAAGACAAAAACGTGCGAGCTGGAGGCTAAAGAACTGTGAGCTAGCTCACACTGACTCAGCTTAGAGGGAACACTGCTTGAGAGTTGCAAAGAACTAGTTACTCACTTGCGGTCTCTCTCTGTGGCTCTCTTCTGGACCAAGGGTTGACTGCTGGTTGTCTTCTGGCTTGGCACCCCTAGATACTGGGGGGGTCGGATCCGGACCACCACTGAGCGCCCCCACCCCCAGCGCAGAATGCCCACCTCCCCCTGCGTGGCTTCACTCTGGCCCCATCCTTTGGCCCCTTCTGACCCAGAAGAGCCGGGTTCAAATCCCGCGGCCTCTTGATACTCTCCCGGAGCAATCGAGGCGCAGCGCCGGAGTTTCCCCTCCCGCCGCCAAGGCAAGGCGTCCGAAAAGGACGGTCGGGAAGCTGCAGAGCTAAGAAGAAGAGATTGGATTTATACCCCGCCCTTCACTTGGAGTCTCAGAGCGGCTTACAAACTCCTATCCCTTCCCCCTCCCCACAACAGACACCCTGTGAGGTTGGTGGGGCTGAGAGAGCTCTGACAGAAACTGCTCTTTTTCAAGGACAGCTGTGCCAGAGCTTGTGACTGACCCAAGGTCACACCAGCAGCTGCAAGTGGAGGAATGGGGAATCAAACCCGGCTCTCCCAGATTAGAGTCCACACACTTAACCACGACACCAGACTGGCTCTCTAAGGAAGAGGGATCCTGCAGGGGGGCAAGGCGCAACCACCCCCCCCCAGTCTACACTCCCAGCAAG
>NW_015160854.1:193329-203991 GCF_001447785.1 Gekko japonicus | reverse complement strand
TACGGCTCCCCTTTGCAAGCGGGGGGGGGGGGGGTCCCGCTTCGCAGCCCGTGCGATCCGGATTAGCTCCCTCTGAATCCGGATTCGCAGCAGAAACGGGGAGAGACAGACCGCTGCCCCCCAATTTGCGCGCAGGCCCGCCTTTCTCTCGGCCTGCCGCTCAGCTGATCCGGGAGAGGGGAGAAAAGCAAACCCGGCAGGCAGAGAGAGAAAGAAAAAACAGCAAGAGAGCCGCAAGAAACGGGCTGCTGCAAATCCGGCGCGGGCGGGCGGCCCCAACCTCAAAGACGCCTTCCCCGGGAGCCCGGGAGGAGAGGCGGGCGCTCGCTCCCCGATTGGCAGGAGGCCGCGGCCCACGGGGAGGCGGCGTGGGCGGGGCGCCGCGCGGGCCAATGGGGCGGGTTGCAGGGGGGCTGCGGGCGCCTTGCAGCCGGGGAGGGGGCCGCGGGGGTCCCGGCTGCCATGGTGCTCCGGGAGGGCGGCGGGGTGCCCTGGGCGGTGGAGCTGGGCCTGAGCCTGGTGCACGCCGCGCTCTACGGCAGCCTCTTCGCCTTCGCCTACCTGCAGCTCTGGCTGCTCCTCTGCTCGCGGGAGAAGCGGCTCAGCTACCGCTCCGTCTGCCTCTTCCTCTGCCTCGCCTGGGCGGCGCTCCGCACCGTCCTCTTCTCCTTCTACCTGCAGGGCGCCCTCCGCGGAGCCGGGACCCCCCGCCGGCGCCTGCCCGCCTTCCCGCACTGGCTCCTCTTCTGCTGCCCGGGCTGCCTCCTCTTCGCCACCCTCTGCCTGCTCAGCCTCTACTTTGCAGAGGTAAGGTGTCGCTGCCTCTGTGTGTGTGGCGCTGCTGGTTGACTCCCAGCGGCCGGGGAAACTTGCCCGGTTCTCCTCGAGAGCAGCGGGCGAGGTTTGCATTGCCTGCCTTTTGCGGCTCTGCTGGAGGAAGAGCCGGGGGGGGGTTGTCCGTAGGGTTGCAAAGAAAAAGCAAAGGGGTGTGTGTATCTCTGTAGTGTTGCAAACAAACAAACAAAAAAGCAAATGGGGTTTTGTCTGTAGGGTTGGAGGAAAAGCAAATCGGTTTTGTCTGTAGGGTTGCGAAGAAAGCGAATGGGGTCTTTCTGTAGGGTTGCAGAAGCAGCGAGTGGGGTTTGTCCTGTAGGGTTGCAAAGAAAGCGAGTGGGGTTTCCCTGTAGGGTTGCAGAAACAGCAAGTGGGGTTTGTCTGTAGGGTTGCGAAGAAAGTAAATGGGGTTTCTCTGTAGGGTCGCAAAGACAGCAAGTGGGGTTTCCCTGTAGGGTTGCAGAAACAGCAAGTGGGGTTTGTCTGTAGGGTTGCAAAGAAAGCAAATGGGGTTCCTCTGTAGGGTTGCGAAGAAAGCAAATGGGGTTTCCCTGTAAGGTTGCAGAAACAGCAAGTGGGGTTCATCTGTAGGGCTGCGAAGAACGCAAATGGGGTTCCTCTGTAGGGTTGCGAAGAAAGCAAATGGGGTTTCTCTGTAGGGTTGCAGAAAGAGCAAGTGGGGTTTGTCTGTAGGGCTGCGAAGAAAGTAAATGGGGTTTGTCTTGTAGGGCTGCGAAGAAAGCAAATGGGGTTTCCCTGTAGGGTTGCAGAAACAGCAAGTGGGGTTTGTCTGCAGGGTCGTGAAGAAACCAAATGGGGTTTCCCTGTAGGGTTGCAGAAAGAGCAAACCGGATTTTGTCTTTAGCGTTGCAGAAGCAGCAAATGGGGTTTGTCTGTAGGGTTGCAGGGGGAAAAAAACTGGGCTCGGCCCCGCTCGGCAGGCGCAACAGCCGCGCTCGGGGCCGCCGGCTGGCATTACGTCACCGCTTTGGAGCCGCGCCGCCGCCGCCGCCGCCGCCTCCTATTGTTGGCTCCCTCTAAGCTGCGGAGTCTTGGGAACCCAAAATTCTACTTTGTGACCCACTGACGTCATGTTTGAGCTTTCTCTCTGGTCGAATGTGTTCACTATTCGCTCCCTCCCAAGTTTCTTTTCTCCTTGTATTGTTGTATATTGTTAAAGCTGAAATAAAATATATATTTTTTTAAAAAGTGAGCAAGTGATTTGGCTGCTGCGTAGGTTCCTTTGCTCTGGAGCCACCCCTTCCTGAGCATCCACAAAAACGTGTGAGCCGGAGGCTTAAAACCGGTGAGTTGGCTCACACTAACTCGGCTTAGAGGGAACACTGGTCATGCACAATGCTCCCTCTAAGCTGTGTAGCCTTGTGAGCCAAAATTCTACTTTGTGACCCACTGACGTCATGTTTGAGCTTTCTCTCTGGTCGAATGTGTTCACTATTCGGTCCCTCCCAAGTTTCTTTTCTCCTTGTATTGTTGTATATTGTTAAAGCTGAAATAAAATATATATTTTTTTAAAAAGTGAGCAAGTGATTTGGCTGCTGCGTAGGTTCCTTTGCTCTGGAGCCACCCCTTCCTGAGCATCCACAAAAACGTGTGAGCCGGAGGCTAAAAACCGGTGAGCTGGCTCACGCTAACTCAGCTTAGAGGGGACACTGGTCGTGCGCAATGCTCCCTCTGAGCTGTGGAGTCCTGTGAGCCAAAATCCTACTTTGTGAGCTCTTGGCACTAAAGTTGTGAGCGAGCCATTTGGCTACTGCATCAGTTTGTTTGCTCTGGAACCATCCCTTCCTCGACAAAAATGTATGAGCCGGAGGTTAAAAAACGGTGAGCCGGCTCACACTAGCACAGCTGAGAGGGAGCACTGGTCATGTGCAATGCCCCCTCTAAGCTGTGGAGCCCTGTGAGCCAAAATTCTACTTTGTGAGCACTTGGCATTAAAGGTGTGAGCCAGCCGTTTGGCTCCTGCATCAATCAGTTTGCTCTGGAGCCATCCCTTCCTGAGGTATGACGAAAATGTATGAGCCGGAGGTTAAAAAAGGCGAGCCGGCTCACACTAGCACAGCTGAGAAGGAACACTGGTCATGCGCAATGCTCCCTCTAAGCTGTGGAGTCTTGTGAGCCAAAATTCTACTTTGTGAGCTCTTGGCATTAAAGTTGTGAGTGAGCCGTTTGGCTCCTGCCTAAATCAGTTTGCTCTGCAGCCATCCCTTCCTGAGGCACGACGAGAATGTGTGAGCCGGGGGCTAAAAACCGGTGAGCTGGCTCACACTAGCTCAGCTTAGAGGGAACGCTGGTCCATGAGCGATGCTCTCTCTGAGCTGTGGAGTCTCGTGAGCCAAAATTCTACTTTGTGAGCTGCTGGCATTAAAGTTGTGAGCGAGCCATTGGGCTCCTGCATCAGTTAGTTTGCTCTGGAGCCATCCTTTCTGAGCTAAGACAAAAAGGTGTGAGCTGGAGGCAGGGCCGGCTCACTCACTAGGTGAACTAGGCGATCGCCTAGAGCGGGCCGGCCCTTAGGGGCGACAAACTGCACCCAGCCCCGTACTCTGAGAGTTTCTTGATTATTTGTGTTTTTCATTCTTCCAAAAATGCATTTATTTTTGAAAATTGGTGGGCGCAGAAGGGATCCTCGCCTAGGGTGCAAAATAAGCTGGGGCCGGCCCTGCAGGCTCACACTCGGCTTAGAGGGAACACAGCTGGTGGGGCTTTTGCCCATCAGCTCTTCTGAGCCCTTTAAATGCACCCCCCCCCGCATCATGGAAAGCCCCGGCATTCTGGCTTGTCGGTGTTCCACCTTCCCTTCCCTCCAACTTCCCACTTAAGCGGCTGGATGCCTTTTCTCCTTAGCGGTGATTTGCATTTTTTACAAGGCTGCTCTTTCCCCCAGCTGTTGGCGATCTGACAGTTTTGGAGCAGACCTGCCGGTGAACCCGTCTTCTCCGCCACCCCCCTCCCCTGTGCTGCAGAATCGTCTTGTCACTTAGGAGGGAGTGTCAACAATGATTTCATTCTCCCGCGGGGAGGGAGAGGGAGGGGGAGGTGTTCACATGACCGAGGTGCCAGGGACTGGGAGCGCGTTCTCCCTGTTAAGAGATGAAGCTCTGAAAGGAGCTGACGCTGAACGATGTGGGGTGGGTGGTGGTGGACGGCTTTGGCCTTTAGTCCTCTGCGAGGCTTATTTGTGGGGTAAGCTCTTGGTGAAGAGAGCACTCTGTGAGTCGGACTGGGCTGCGGGTTGCTTGGACTGCTACGCTGGGGGTGGGGGGGGACACACAGCGGCACTGGCAAGTTCCAGGGGACGCCCGTACGTGGTCCGTAGCCTTCCAGGAAGCAAGTCGAGCGATGGTTGAGGTCATCTTGCTGGGCAGGCGCAGTGACAGGGTGTCGGGGCCGTCTTCTGCCCGACTCCGAAGCCCCAAGTGAGCCATGACCTCATCGGGGATCCTCCGGCAAATCTCACCTCTGCGTGCCTCGGTTTCTCCATCTGCAAAGTTTAACTAAGGGATAGCGGACTCTGCAGGGTCCTTCCCACAGTTCAGAGAGCTGGGCAGATTATTTCTATAGGGATGCTGTGTAGGCTGATCCTGCCTTGAGCAGGGGGTTGGACTAGATAGCCTGTCGGGCCCCTTCCAGCTCCGTCATTCGATGATTTATTGGCTTACTTACATCATATATAATATATTCCACCTTTCCACCCAGTGGGGAACCAAACGGACGTACATCATTCTCGTCTTCACTTTTATCTGCACAAGAGCCCTATGAGCTGGGTTACACCGAGAGCATGTGACTGGCCCAGGGTCGCCCAGCGAGCTTCCGCTGCCAAGCAGGGATTCAAACCAATGCTCCCTCTACGCTGTGGAGTCTTGTGAGCCAAAATTCTACTTTGTGAGCTGCTGGCATTAAAGTTGTGTGCGAGCAATTTGGCTACAAATGGTTTCAAAGTGCTGGTTCTTACCTTTAAAGCCCCATATGGCCAGGGTCCGGCTTACCTGAGGGACCGCCTTTCCCCATATGTTCCCCCAAGGGCACTATGGTCAGGGGAGGCAACATCTGTTGGTTATCCCAGCCCCCAAGATAGTTAAATATGCTGCAACCAGGGCCAGGGCTTTTTCGTTGGTGGCCCCTACCTGGTGGAACGAGCTCCCGGAGGAGATCAGGGCCCTGCGGGACCTTATGCAGCTCCGCAGGGCCTGTAAGACGGAGCTCTTCCGCCAGGCTTTTGAGTAGGGGCTGCCACCACCATTGTACCACCACCGTATTAACATCATGAGGCACACTGGCCCTGGTATGGGGATGACAGTTATAGTGTAACATCAATTTAGCAGAGACAATTGTGTTTACTCGGAGTGTGTTGTTGTTATTGGCATTTTATTATGGAATTGATATGGTCTGTTGAGCACCAACTTTTAACTGTTTTGTAGGTAATGATTGTTTATTGTTTTATGTACGGCATTTGCCTCTATGTTCGCTGCCCTGAGCCCATGTTGGAAAGGCGGGATACAAATTTAATAAATAAATAACAAATCAAAAAATAAATACTGCGTGACTCAGTTTGCACTGGAGCCCTCCTTCCTGAGCTAGGACAAAAATGTGTGAGCCGGAGGCTGAAAAACTGTGAGCTGGCTCACCCTCGGCTTAGAGGGAACGCTGATTCGAACCCGGGTCTCCCAGGTGAGTCGGACAGTAACCACCGCAATACGTCGGCGCCGTCGCTTTGTCATAAGCTTTGAGAGGCCACGTTTTCCAATGTGTGGAGCTGTATACCGAAGGCAAGCAAAGGAGGCCGTTGGTGCATCTTGCACGTAAGATGCAGTGGCTGCGTTGGGGGTTCTGCAGCGGGCACCCTGAAGGCTAGCAGCGGCAAAGGAAAGAGGGGAAGTGAGAATCCACTGCGGAATTTCTCTTTCGGGAGTCCCGCCGGTAAGAAGAAGAGCCACAGGAGACCTGCCATCTGTTTCAGTGAGGCTTGTGCTGGACAGTTTCCAGTGGCTTGTTTACCATGTTGATTGCAGAAAAGGGGGAGGGGGGGGGGCGCTTGTGTGTTTTCCGCCTTGGGTACCCAATGCTGGCCCCATTTGCCAGCGCTTCACCTCCCCGGTTCTTGCAAGTTAGGCGTGGTCGCTTTGAAAATGCGTAGGAAGTGATTCGTCAGCAAAAGCAATAGAACTGTAACCTCTTTGGGGCAAGGGACCTGTTGTGTTGTACTCTGCGAAAGCACCTCATATACCGGCAGCTCCCTAAAGAGCCGTCCGGGCAGTACGTCCCATTTCCCAGCAATTGCTGTAATTCCAGGTGTCATAAGGTTCTGGTAATGCCGTAGGAATAATTCCACAAGGGGCCTGCGGCCTAATTATTCATACGTAGTCCCCGGAGCAGTTCGTTCATTCCGTGTAAGGAAGGGCTGTTCCCTTTGGACTTTCAGAGTATCATCTTCCTGGTTTTCAGTTCTTCATTCCTCAGCCAGTTTGGTGTAGTGGTTAAGTGTGCAGACTCTAATCTGGGAGAACCGGGTTTGATTCCCCACTCCTCCACTTGCACCTGCTGATGTGACCTTGGGTCAGTCACAAGCTCTGGCACAGCTGTCCTTGAAAAAGAGCAGTTTGTGTCAGAGTTCTCTCAGCCCCACCCACCTCACAGGGTGTCTGTTGTGGGGAGGGGACGGGAGAGGAGTTTGTAAGCCGCTCTGAGACTCCAAGTGAAGGGCGGGGTATAAATCCAATCCTCTCTCTCTCTCTCTCTCTCTCTTTCGTTGAGAAGTGGGAAGTCCAGCGTAGCCTCCAGAAAGAGGAGTAAGAGTGCTTGAAGGCTGAGCACTTCTGCAGGTGGAGGAGGCTGAAAGAATTTGAGTAGGTGTTAAAGGGTCTGGCTCAAGTGGTTAAGACACTGAACTGCAGGCTGTGGAAGGTCAGTAGTCCAGCAGTTCGAGACCCGAGTGTGCCGCATGACTGAGTGAGCTCCCGTCTCTAGTTCCAGCTCCTGCCAACCGAGCAGTTGGAAAGCAAGAAATTGCAAGTAGATAAATAGGTACCACTTCGGTGGGAAGGGAACAGCGTTCCGTGCACCTTGGTGTTTAGTCATGCCGGCCACATGACCACGGAAACGTCTTCGGACAGCGCTGGCTCTTCAGCTTTGAAACGGAGATGAGCACTGCAACCCTAGAGTCGGACTCGACTGGCTTTCGAGCAAGGGAACCTTTACCTTTAATTTACCTAAATCGTCCTGCCAACCTAGCAGTTCGACAGCAAGACATTGCCAGTGGATAAATAGGCACCGCTTCGGTGGGGAGGTAACAGCGTTCCGTGCGCCTCGGCATCTAGTAATGCCGGCCACATGACCACAGGAAAGTCTTCGGACAGCGCTGGCTCTTTGGCTTGGGAACGGAGATGAGCACCGCCCCGTCGACTCGGATTCGACTGGCTTTCAAGCAAGGGAATCCTTTACCTTAAGGGGTGGGAGAGCAGATTGTTTCCATGAGGAGATTGACGTTAAGTCCGTTTGGTTCCCCACGGGGCAGAAAGGTGGAATATATTATATATGATGTAAGTAAGCCAATAAATCATCGAATGGCAGAATTAAACCTCGCTGGATCTGACCTGTCCGACGCAGGTGTGCGGTCTTGGCAGGTGAACAGAGGGGCGGCTGGGATGTTGCCGGTACCGTCCTGAGCCCTTCCAGTGAAAAGCCAGGGCTTGGCCCAAAATTCCCAGGTGGCATCTCCACTCGTCTTTTTACCCTGCTTTTCTGTACCCCCAAGGAGGCCCAAAGTGGTTTAACAACATAAGAGAAGCCGTATTGGATGGATCAGGCCAACAGCCCACCCAGTCCAACACTCTTCTGTGTCACACAGTGGCCAAAACCCAGGGGCCATCAGGAGAATGGGGCCGCGGTGGCTCGGGGGTTAAGATGCTGAGCTGCAAACCGAAAGGTCGGCAGTTCGAGACCCGAGTGCCGCATGACGGAGTGAGCTTCCGTCTCCAGCTCTTGCCAACCTAGCAGTTTGAAAGGAAGACATTGCAAGTAGATAAATAGGTACCGCCTCGGTGGGAAGGTAACAGCGTTCCGTGCACCTCGGCGTCTAGTCATGCCGGCCACATGACCACGGAAAAAGTCTTCGGGCAGCGCTGGCTCTTCGGCTTGGGAACGGAGATGAGCACCGCACCACGAGAGTCGGATTCGGCTGGCTTTCGAGCAAGGGAAACCTTTACCTTTCATCTCCAGCTGAAAAGGATCAGGCGGTGGGCAGTGTTCCCTGCAAGCTGAGTTAGTGTGAGCCAGCTCACAGTTTTTTAGCCTCCAGCTCACAGATTTTTGTCTTAGCTCAGGAAAGATGGCTCCGGAGCAAACTAATTTATGCAGTAGCCAAATCGCCCGCTCACAACTTTAATGCCGGTAGCTCGCAAAGTAGATTTTTTGCTCACAAGACTCCACATCTTAGAGGGAGCATTGGCGGTGGGTGATACGAAAGACCTCTGAGACCTTTGGGAGCAGCTGCCAGTCTGAGTAGGCAATACTGGTCTTGATGGACCAGGAGTCTGACTCAGTAGGAGGCAGCTTCCTGTGTGAATACTTGGGTGCAGTGGAGGGGGGGGGGCATGAGGTTTTGGAAGGAGGAAGAGGTGAGTGGCTACTCCGGTGTGCTTTGTGATTTCACGCAGGGAGGTGGTGTGAGATTTACTTAAAATTAAACCTCATGCGATTTGACCTGTCCGGGGCAGGTGCGGTCTTGGCAGGTGAGCTGGGATGTTGCTGGCGGCGTCCCAAGCCCTTCCAGCGAAAAGCCAGGGCTTGGCCCGAAATTCCATGCTGTCATCTCCAACAGGCCTTGGAGCCCTGGCTGAATCCGGAATCTCCTTGGGAAAACCCGGCTGCGCTTTGCGCCTTCCCCCTTAGAAGCCGTCCCGGAATGGGAGCTGTGGGCCCGTTCCAAATCAATGTGCTGCTAGGCTTTTGTCGAGGGACATCTTTTCCTTTACAAATGATCCCTTTCATTGCAGGGTGAGCAAACAGCCTGTTTATCACTGAAAAGGGGACAGGAGGAGGCAGAGGCCTTTCTTTCGAGTTCCAGCCCTCAGGGTGGAGTCTGGCTCCTGCCCATAATAAGATACTCTGAATTTAACCCCGCAATGGTACGATTGCAACACCAAGCAAGGTCGCTTGTGGTCAGAAGCCGTGAATAGAGCTCCTTTGTGTGAAGACTCAGGACTGTTTCAAGGATCCTCGTGTGGTTTCCTTGTTTTGTGCAAAACCCCATAAGGCCGCAGCCTGTGGGAGTTCAGACTGTAGCGGGTCTCAAACTCGCTCCTGGAGTGACGAGTGTAGGCAGCCCTGTGGCCTGTGCCCGCTCTGGGCAAGGGAGAGACGGGCAGGGAGGCCGGGGTGGTGTGGTGGCTTAGAGTGGCATCTGGGAGACCAGGGTGAGAAACCCCACTCTGCCCTAAAAGTTGGCTGGGCCTGTCATACATTTCAGCCTAACCTACCTCGCAGGATTGTTGTGAGGACTAAAGGAAGGACAGGAGAATAGTGTAAGCCCCTTTCAGTCTTCATTGGGGACAAAAGGAGGGGTATAAATTAAGTTAAGGAGCTGCGGTGGCTCAAGTGGTTAAGACGCTGAACTGCAGGTTGTGGAAGGTCGGTAGTTCAGCAGTTCGAGACCCGAGTGTGCCGCATGACTGAGTGAGCTCCCGTCTCTAGTTCCAGCTCCTGCCAACCTAGCAGTTCGAAAGCAAGAAATTGCAAGGAGATAAATAGGTACCACTTCAGTGGGAAGGTAACAGCGTTCCGTGCGCCTCAGTGTTTAGTCATGCCGGCCACATGACCACAGAAATGTCTTCAGACAGCGCTGGCTCTTCAGCTTTGAAACGGAGATGAGCACCGCAACCCTAGAGTCGGACTCGACTGGCTTTCGAGCAAGGGAACCTTTACCTTGACTTAAATTAAGTTAAGTAATCAATTACAGTAGCAAAGTAGCAAAGTAGGTTCAGATGAGTGGCCGAAGAAGTGGGCATGCCCACGAAAGCTTATACCCAAAATTAAACTTTGCTGGTCTTAAAGATGCCATGGAACTAAAAAAATCTGTTCAGTAGCAAAGTAGTCGCTGCTGCTGTGCCCTTTGGCCTGAGGAGGAGGAAGAGATTGGATTTATACCTCGCCCTTCACTCAGAGTCTCAGAGCGGCTCACCGGCTCCTTTCCCTTCCCTTACCCACTGGAAGAAGAATTTATGGGACCATGGAGGGTGGTGTTCTATGACTGGTTAAAGCATAAGTACTGAGGAACGAAGACTAAACGAAGAACAATAAGAAAAGATGGTCATAATCATTGTGAAACTTTTATGAGAAGATCTGCATGCAGAATGTCAAATTATTCTTTCCCCTTCCCCTTTTCTATACATAAACTAATAAAACTGTATTAAAAAAAACACCAGACACCCTGTGAGATAGGTGGGGCTGAGAGAGCTCTCTCAAGAACTGCCCGTGAGAGAACAACTCTGGAAGAACTTGTGACTGACCCACGGTCACCCCAGCAGCTGCTTGTGGAGGAGTGGGGAATCCAACCCTGCTTTCCCAGATCGGAGTCCGCGCTCCTAACCACTACACCAAACTGGCTCCATGATGCTCCGCGTCCCTCGCAAATGTTCCTGGGCTGCTCTCGCTTGGCGTCTCCAGCATCTTGAACTGCTCCTTGCCAGATTCACCCAGTGTTATCCTGTCCTTAAATCCACAGGATCCCGGTCTGACAAAGGGTCAAGCTGTGACCACAGTCATCAAGATACTGGATTTGCAAGCAGGGGGAAAGCTCTCAGCTTCACTTGG
>NW_015160854.1:177141-193220 GCF_001447785.1 Gekko japonicus | reverse complement strand
AACAACGCCAGATGTGACTGAGATCCCTTGATCAGGCACTGCTGGTGGGGGGACGGGACAGAAATCAGTGTGGTGTAGTGGTCAAAAGTGTTGAATTAGTATCTGAGAGGCCCAAGTTGGCATTTGCACTTAATGCCATGAAGGCTTACTGGGTGACCTTGGGCCAATCACACACTCTCAGGCTAACCTCCCTGGTTAAGAACATAAGAGACGCCAATGTTGGATCAGGCCAAAGGCCCATCTAGTCCAACACTCTGTGTCACACAGTGGCCAAAAACACCAGGGGCCATCAGGAGGTCCAGCAGTGGGGCCAGGACATTAGAAGCCCTCCCACTGTTGACCCCCCCCCCAAGCACCAAGAAGACAGAGCATCACTTGCCCCAGAGCCCCTAGCTATACCTTGTGGCTAATAGCCACTGATGGACCTCTGCTCCATATGCTTATCTAATTCCCTTTTGAAGCCGTCCATGCTTGTAGCACCCACCACTTCCTGTGGCAGTGAATTCCATGTGTTAATCACTCTTTGGGTGAATAAGTACTTCCTTTTATCCGTTCTAACCTGACCGCTCAGCAATTTCATGGAGTGCCCACGGGTTCTTGTATTGTGAGAAAGGGAGAAAAGTACCTCTTTCTTTACCTGCTCTTTCCCATGCATAATCTTATAAACCTCGATCATGTCACCCCTCAGTCGTCTTTTCTCCAAGCTAAAGAGCCCTAAGCGCTTTAACCTTTCCTCATAGGGAAAGTGTTCCAACCCTTTTATCATTTGAGTTGCCCTTTTCTGCACTTTTTCCAAAGCTATAATATCCTTTTTAAGGTGTGGTGACCAGAACTGCACACAGTATTCCAAATGAGGTTTCACCGTTGATTTATATAGCTTTGGGGAGAAAGGCGCGGAGTATAAATCAATTCAAGGGATGACATGATGGAGATCAAGCACATCCCGAAGAGATCTGCTCCATCTTCTACATGTAAAGGTAAAGGTTCCCTTGCTCGAAAGCCAGTCGAGTCCGACTCTAGGATTGCGGTGCTCATCTCAGTTTCAAAGCCGAAGAGCCAGCGCTGTCCGAAGACGTTTCCGTGGTCATGTGGCCGGCATGACTAAACCCAAGGCGCACGGAACGCTGTTACCTTCCCACTGAAGTGGTACCTATTTATCTACTTGCAATTTCTTGCTTTCGAACTGCTAGGTTGGCAGGAGATCTTCTACATGACAGCCCTTCAAATTCTCGAAGACTGCAATCATGTCCCCTCTAAGCCTTCTCTTTCCCAGGATTTAAGTATCCCCTGTATACTTTTTTCAACTTTTTAGATTTTTCTGCACACCTGGAGACTGCTCCAAGTGTGCAGGAAAATCTCTCTGCCCCCCAAGTGCCCCCGATGTGCAAATTTAGATATCTGCACGCCGGGGGCAACTTGTTTTTTAGATATATAGATATGGAGCAGAGATCCATCAGTGGCTATGAGCCACAAGGTATAGATAGGAACTCTCAGTGTGGGGCAAGTGATGCTCTGTGACTTCTTGGTACTCGGGGGGGGGGTCAACAGTGGGAGGGCTCCTGGTGTCCGGGCCCCACTGCTGGACCTCCTGATGGCCCCTTGGTATTTTTGGCCACTGTGTGACACAGAGTGTTGGACTGGATGGGCCACTGGCCTGATCCAACATGGGCTTCTCTTATGTTCTTAAGCGTTTATTTATTTCTAATGTTTATTTTGAATATTTAATATTAAATATTAGAAGAATTAGGTGTTAAATTTTAGAACTAAAGGTTTGATTATATGGAATTCCCTGAGAATGAGGCCTTGTATGCAACTGCTGAATGTGAAATTCCAGGCTGATTGCGAAGCATGCCAAGGGCCCGCTCTTTCTAGGGTGGAAAACAACGAGCTTTTGACATACAGTCAGTTGTAAAATAGCATTTGAGCTACGAATCGGTTTCCCCCTGGCTTGTTTGTGCACGAAAGAACTGTAGGGTCAGCATGACATGTTTGCAGGCCTGTGTAGCAGCTAGAAAACGGTTGCCAACAGACCCAAAAGCAAGGCCTCGCCCCCGTTTGCTTTCCTGAGCAATGGGGGTCGAGTTCCAATCCCATCTTTCTGTATTCAGCTGTGTCTTTCTGTGCTTGGGCTGGCGAATACGAGAGGTTTGTGTCAGATTGTGCCTGGAGAGGAGACGACGGCGAGGTGATACGATAACCATCTCCAATTACTTGAAGGGCTGTCGTGCAGAGGATGGGGCGGAGTTGCTTTCTGTTGCCCCAGAAAGTCGGACCAGAACCAAGGGGTTGAGATTAAATCAGAAGAGTGTTCCGCTA
This sequence comes from Gekko japonicus, assembly GCF_001447785.1. Lineage (NCBI taxonomy): Eukaryota > Metazoa > Chordata > Lepidosauria > Squamata > Gekkonidae > Gekko > Gekko japonicus. The sequence continues at coordinate 190,904 of NW_015160854.1, read as the reverse complement.
GAAGAAGAGGAGGAGGAGATTGGATTTATACCCGGCCCTTCACTACCCAAGCAGTCTCAGAGCGGCTTACAAACTCCTTTCCCTTCCCCTCCCCACCACAGACACCCTGTGAGGTGGGTGGGGCTGAGAGAGCTCTGACAGAAACTGCTCTTTTTCAAGAACAGCTCTTATCAGAACTACGGCTTGCCCAAGGCCAGCCAGCCAGGTGCAAGTGGAGGAGTGGGGAATCCAGGTCTGGCTTTTGCTCTGGACCCCTATCTGAGGAGGGTCTCTTCTCTTAGGTCCTGCAACTTCCTCATATCAGATGTTGGCCGCTGTAAGCTAGAGTTGCGGTTTTCAGCGTCAGGGGATGAAGGACCCCCGTAACATGGGGACTGGTGGAACCCCAACACCTCCTTCCTGCCGCAGGAAGTGGTGGTGGCTACAAGCATAGACAGCTTCCAGAGGGGACTGGAGAAATTGACGGAGCAGAGGTCCATCCATCAGTGGCTATATAGTGGGAGCACTCTGTCTGGGGCATTGATGCTCTGTATCCTCGGTGCTTGGGGGGTGTTCTGGCCCCGCTGTTGGACCTCCTGATGGCGCCTGGGTTTCGGCCACTGTGTGACACAGCGTGTTGGACTGGGTGGGCCACTGGCCTGATCCAACATCGGCCTCTCCTACGTTCTTACGTTTTCCTCACTTAAGCAAAACCTGGTAGTTCATTTCAGAGGGCAGCCATTTTGGTCAGCAACAGAAGACCTTGGTCTGAGTTCAACCGCACCTTAGCAGCCATCAAGATTTTTGGTGTCTCTGTTAAAGGGAGCTTTGAATCTTTTTTTTTTTTTTAATAAATTTATTTTCCATGTTTTCACCTTTACATTCCATAAGTTTTATATACAAAAGATATGTTAATGAGTTGATCATTTATACATCTCTAAACGTCTTTCTTTTTACTTCAAACATAAATTCATACTAGTACTTTGCTCACATTTCATATTCTTCTTTTATGTTTTAGCCAGTCATATATAATCTTCCATCTCTTCCAAAATACATTTTTCTGGTTTATTATTCAATACTAAGCTCAATTTATCAATTTCTGCAATATCCAAGATCTTATGTTTAAGTTCTCTTATAGATGGTATGGCTTTCGACTTCCACCGTCTCGCTACCAGTATTCTTGCTGCTGTTAAAATGTATATTATTATACGTTTGTGGTTTTTTATTTTATCCGGAATCATGTTTAGTAAGTATATTTCAGGGTTTAAAGAGATATTTATTTTAAATATTTCTAGAAAGATTTTATGGATTTTTTTCCAATAGGGTTGTAGTTGAGTACATCTCCACCAAATATGTAGATAAGTACCTACGTTTTTGAAGGGAGCTTTGACTCTTGAAAGCCAGGACCCCCAAATCTCTAGGGATTTCCTCACCTGGAGCTGGCAACTCAACTTCGAGATCAGCAAGGTTTTGGGGGCGAGCGTTGATTCTTGGAAGCTTATACCCCGGAAATCTTGTTGAGTCTCTAAGGTGCTAGTGAACTCTGATCTAGCCGGTGGTAATTTAACAATTGCGGACTTCGGAGTTTGTACTCATTATAATGGTAACCTGTGGGAAGTGAAATGCCTGAAGTCAGAGACTGCACAGTGGCAGAAGTCCTTGGGGATACTTATGGAACCCTCAGGTTGGAGCCAGACTGAATTGGCATTTTCCACTCATGCACCCTAACCCACTGCAGACATTTCATGTCGTGTTCGATGTTCATTATCCCTCAGAAGTAGTGTTTTGTGGAAATAATGCAAAGGCGGGAAAGCTCCATTCTGTTGTGGGAGAATTTAGTCTGCATCTCACCCCTGGTTGGTAATTGCCGGGTTGTGGGTTCAGATTCCCTCTCAGATTGGAGGCTTACTTCGTAGGTTGGGTGTCTCAGCCCAGGCCTAAAGCTGTTGTGGGAGGAAACCCTGTGCTTCTTGGTATAAGAGCATTTCTCCTCTGCTGGAGTAACTTCTGGAACTGTTCCCTGTGGGAAACCTTGGCAGCGAACTAGGCCATTTGTAAGGAAGGACTTGTGAGCGGAAGTCTGGACAACGTTCGTTTTCTGTGTTTCAAACTGATCTGGGGATGTGCAGAAAGGTTCTGAGATCACAGTGAGAAGAGTAGAAGAATACGCCAAAGAGCCAGTTTGTTTGAAGTGAATTCCATATATGCTGAAGAGGCAACCCTTTTTTTAGCTGAAAAACAGCTTGCCTCTTCAGCACTGCAAGTTGTTGCAGTGGGAAGGAGGGGGAGTATGTGTAGTTCTCTGCTTTATGTCCACACACGCTTGGTTGCAGCCACAGACGTCAAATGGCAACTGTTGACTTTATGGGTGTCCTCCTGCAATGGTATTAGATGGGGAGACACTGGTGGTAGTTCATCAAGGACTTGTAGATCCCAAAGGGTAGTTGCCTTAACCACAGTGTTACATAAATCTAAGTTGCATTTCAGAATCTTGTAGTGTGGTCGTCTTCCTCCTATGGGGTGGGCCCTCAGATGGGTCATGGCGCCTCACCAGCTGGGTCAACAGGCTCTTATTGAGTTGCAATATTATTGGCTGCTGGGATACTTGCATAGAGGGTATGGGCACCACATGACCTACTGTTCTGTTGTGTGGCTGATGCCCTGTGACGTTCTGCCACTATACTACATGAATGTTTCTCTATTGGGTATTCAATCTCTTGTGTTGTGTCCTGTGCTTTCCGGAATACGGTGGGATTTTTTAAAATGCAATAAAACATTTCTCTGATTTGTCTTGACAGGTGATCGTCAAAGTCAAGTGCGCAGCTGAATTCAACAAATACAAGTAAGAATAGCTTCCATGGCTGAAGCTTAATGAATCAGCTGTTTTCATTGCCGATTAAACTGCTGCCTGTAATTGATTGGTTGGGCTACTATTGACCAATTCTAGGGTTGCCATAGGGATGGTTTTCTGGGTTTTATATGAATTCCAGAACATTGGAAGCGTTAGAAGAGCCCTGCAGGATCAGACTAGGGGTCCATCTAGCCCAGCATCCTGCCTCACACAGTGACCAGCCAGTTCCTCTGGAGGGCCAATAACAGGGCAGAGAGGCCGAGGCCTTCATTAGAACACCAGGAGAGCCCTGCAGGATCAGACTAGGGGTCCATCTAGCCCAGCATCCTGCCTCACACAGTGACCAGCCAGTTCCTCTGGAGGGCCAATAACAGGGCAGAGAGGCCGAGGCCTTCATTAGAACACCAGGAGAGCCCTGCAGGATCAGACTAGGGGTCCATCTAGCCCAGCATCCTGCCTCACACAGTGACCAGCCAGTTCCTCTGGAGGGCCAATAACAGGGCAGAGAGGCCGAGGCCTTCATTAGAACACCAGGAGAGCCCTGCAGGATCAGACTAGGGGTCCATCTAGCCCAGCATCCTGCCTCACACAGTGACCAGCCAGTTCCTCTGGAGGGCCAATAACAGGGCAGAGAGGCCGAGGCCTTCATTAGAACACCAGGAGAGCCCTGCAGGATCAGACTAGGGGTCCATCTAGCCCAGCATCCTGCCTCACACAGTGACCAGCCAGTTCCTCTGGAGGGCCAATAACAGGGCAGAGAGGCCGAGGCCTTCATAAGAACTTCAGAAGAGCCCTGCTGGATCAGACCAGTGAGGGTCCATCTAGTCCAGCATCCCGTCTTACACAGTGGCCAACCAGTTCCTCTGGAGGCCCAACAACAGGGCATAGAGTCCAAGGCCTTCCCCTCATAAGAACATAGGAAAAGCCCTGCTGGTTGGGACCATTGGTCCATCTAGCCCCGTATCCTTTCTCATACTGTGGACACAGACTTCCTCTGGAAGTCCAACAGCAGGGCACAGGGGCCGAGGCCTTCCCCTGATGTTGCCTCCTGGCCCTGGGATTCAGAGTTTGGCTGCCTCTGAATGTGGAGGTTCCCTGTAGTAACCATGGCTAGTAGCCACTGATAGACACTCCCATCTCCCCTGGTTCCAGCACAGGAGGGATCTCATGGTTTTGATCAATATGCTTGTGCGGTCTCTTCATGACCACTTTTGAAGTCAGTAGACAAATCCTTGCATGAAGTACGAGGTTTAAGGAAGAGAAGAGATTGGGTTTATACCCCTCCCTTCACTACCCAAAGGAGTCTCAGAGTGGCTTACAAACTCCTTTCCCTTCCCCTCCCCACAACAGACACCCTGTGAGGTAGGTGGGGCTGAGAGAGCTCTTGACAGAAACGGCTTAGTCATGAACAGCTCTTATCAGAACTACGGCTTGCCCAAGGTCATCCAGCCAGGTGCAAGTGGAGGGGTGGGGAGGGAATCGAACCCGGTTCTCCCAGATTAGAGTCCGGCACTTAACCACTACACCAAACTGGCTCTCAAGAAATGCTTGTCAGATTACCCCCACCCCTGACATCTTGGAGTAGTTGCCAGGACCAGATGGAAAGCATTTGTTAGCCAGTGCGGCAGCTAACAGCTTTACTGGCATAATTAGCCAAGGTTTGGCACAAGATGGAAAGTGGTATCCACGTTGGGGGGGACCTGAAACAGAGCCGCCCCGAACCAAATCTGCAGGGCTCCACGAGGCCCTGTGACTGCAGAGGCTGCCTGCCTTCCGTGGCCAGAGGAGCTCTGTAAATGAGTGGCGATTAGACACTAGCTTATTCTTCCCTGCACAAAGCGTGATTAAAGAACCATAAGGATGGCTTTTCCTTCCTGTGTGCATTATAAGGTTATCTGACAGGTTTGGGCCCAGGGGTAGCCTGACCTCATCAGATCTCAGAAGATAAGCAGGGTTGGTCCTGGTTAGGATTTGAACGGGAGACCACTGAGGAGGTTCAGGGCTGTTAAAAAAGGTAAAGGTTCCCTTGCTCAAAAGCCAGTCGAGTCCGACTCTAGGGTTGCGGTGCTCATCTCCGTTTCAAAGATGAAGAGCCAGTGCTGTCCGAAGACGTTTCCGTGGTCATGTGGCCGGCATGACTAAACACCAAGGTGCACGGAACGCTGTTCGAACTGCTAGGTTGGCAGGATCAGGGCTGTTACATAGAGGCAGATAATGGCTAAGTACCACTGAATGTCTGGGGCCTTGAAAGCCCTATGGCAGGAGTGTGGAACTCATTTGTTATGAGGGCTGGATCTGACGTAAATGAGACCTTGTTGGGCCGGGCCATGTGTGTCATAAAATGTAATGCCCGGTAGCGGAGATGTAAACTTTATAAAGGACACAAAGGTTGGGGTTTTTTTTACTTAAAATAAAAACATGCTCAAAACATGAGCACTCTTGCAATAGTTTGTTTATTTAACAGTGTCTGATCACTGACACCTCTTGCTCTGAATTGTTGCATCAAAATGTCTGCGCTGTTGCAATCTTGAGTGTGGTGTTCAGGTGTGTATCTGTAAGCCGCAAACCTGCGATGACGCCGCAGCAGCAGCAGCAGAACTGGAAGAAGAAGCAGAAGCCAGCCAGTTCCACTGCGGGCCTGATAAAAGCCCTCTGGGGGCCTAATCCGGCGCCTGGGCCGCATGTTTGACATCCCTGCTCTACGGGGTTGCCATAGATCAGCTCCAATCAGGTGGTGCTGTACACCACCACTGGCCCATTAACCCAGTAGCATATTGGGTGGTTTTGTGAAGGAAAAAGTCTTTAGGCAGAGGCAACCAAAGGACAAACCGTGTTACTGAAATCACTGTGGATACATCTTTGGAATCTAGAACTGGCAGCGATGAGTCTGAAATTTGTTTAGCTAACTTGGTGTGACCTGTGTGGTGCAGTATCAGACTAGGATCTGGGTAGACCTGCATTTGAATCCCAGCTCTGCCATGGAAGCTCACCAGGTGGTCTTGGACCAGTCACGCACTTTCAGCCCAGCCTACCCCGCAGGGTCATTGTGAGGACAAAAAGGAGAGGACGATGCAAACTCCCCATTGGGGAGCAAGGTTAGGGATATAAATAAAGTAAATGAAGCCATTTTGTCTCAGGGTTGTTGCTGTGCTAAGAAGCGTCTGAGATTTTCTGGTCTGAGGGGGTGTTGCTTGAGATGATTCAAGGTAACCTTTCAAACAAGAAGTAATATACATACATTTTAAAAAAGTAAATAGGAAGTGAGATGAGAAATGAGAAGCTGTGTCTTCAAGATCCTCAAAGGTACTTTTTGAGTTTCTGTGCTTAAAATATTAATGCTGCTCTTGGTTTGTTTCCATAAAAACATGGAACATTTATAACTGACCTAGACAGCAGGTTTATAATATAAACCCACACAAAAGGAAAGGATAAAATGGAATATATGTAAGGGAAGACTGGCTGAATTAAATTAGTCACCAGCAGTGTAGTCAACCTCCAAGTACTCCTGCCAGGAGGCAACCTCAGGGGAAGGCCTCGGCCTCTGTGCCCTCTTATTGGCCCTCCAGAGGCCACTGTGTGAGTTGGCCACTGTGTGAGACAGGATGCTGGACTAGATGGACCCCTGGTCTGATCCAGCAGAGCTCTTCTGATGCTCTTCTGAAGGCCTCGGCCTCTGTGCCCTCTTATTGGCCCTCCAGAGGAACTGGTTGGCCACTGCATGAGGCAGGATGTTGGACTAGATGGACCCCTGGTCTGATCCAGCAGAGCTCTTCTGATGCTCTTCTGAAGGCCTCGGCCTCTGTGCCCTCTTATTGGCCCTCCAGAGGAACTGGTTGGCCATGGCCACTGTGTGAGACAGGATGCTGGACTAGATGGACCTTCACTGGTCTGATCCAGCAGGGCTCTTCTGATGCTCTTCTGAAGGCCTCGGCCTCTGTGCCCTGCTGTTGGCCCTCCAGAGGAACTGGTTGGCCACTGCATGAGGCAGGATGTTGGACTAGATGGACCCCTGGTCTGATCCAGCAGAGCTCTTCTGATGCTCTTATGAAGGCCTTGGCCTCTCTGCCCTGTTGTTGGGCCTGCAGAGGAACTGGTTGGCCACAGCGTGAGAGAGGATGCTGGACTAGATGAACCCCTGGTCTGATCCTGCAGGACTCTTCTGATGTTCTTATGAAGGCCTCGGCCTCTATGCCCTGTTGTTGGTCCTCCAGAGGAACTGCTTGGCCACTGTGTGAGGCAGGATGCTGGACTAGTTAGGCCACTGGTCTGATAGAGCAGGGCTCTTCTTAAGTTTCTAACTTGGAAAAATAAAAATGAGAGAATTCATATCTCCTGAGGTTCTGAAGATGGAATTGCAGTGAGTTCTAGAGGTGTGAGATTGGTGACGAAATTAGCTGGGAGTGAAAATAGCTACGAATACTTGATCTAGGAACACTTGGTCTAGTCTTTAGTAGTAGAAAAATGCAAGAGTCCAGTGGTGCCTTAAAGACTAATCAGGTTTGTGGCAGGGGATGGAGCTTTTGTGAGTCACTGCTCACTTCTTCAGATACTCAGTGTCTGAAGAAGTGAGCATTTGATTAAAGCAGTCCTAAACTGTGTTTTTAAATTTTTCGTTTATGTAGTTTTATGTACTTTATCCTGCCAACCTAGCAGTTCGAAAGCAAGAAATTGCAAGTAGATAAATAGGTACCACTTTGGTGGGAAGGTAACAGAGTTCCGTGCGCCTTGGTGTTTAGTCATGCCAGCCACATGACCACGGAAATGTCTTCGGACAGCGCTGGCTCTTCGGCTTTGAAACGGAGATGAGCACCGCAACCTTAGAGTCGGATTCGACTGGCTTTCGAGCAAGGGAACCTTTACCTTTACTTTTTAATGTACTTTATGTATTTATTAATATTGTAAGCTGCCTTGAGATCCATAAGGAAGGAAGGTGGTGAATAAATGTTTTAAATTAAATTAAAGAAATAAATTAGATTTGTGTTACCAGATCCCCCCCTCCCGACTCTGGGTCCCTCTGCTACCCACAGCCTTTCTGTTGCCTATGTTCTCTTGCAGGTTTGTGGGGTGTAGGAGAGAGATAAGCGACCTTTTAGTGGCAGGATACAAGCTTGAAGCTTGTCTCAGTGAAGAAATTAAGGAGAAGATAAAATGACGAAACTGTTAACCGGGAACAGAGTGTCTCTGCAGTTCCTTCCTTAACCACGTCATCTTTGTCGCCAGGACTGCCTTGTACGTGGGCTCTGTGTTCACCAGCCTCTTCTTCATGTTTGTGAACTTAACGTGTGCGCTACTGGTCCACGAGGATGCCCCAGAGGGTCGGCTGAGATGGGCGGTGTTCACCCGAGCCCTCGTCAACGACACCCTCTTCATTCTCTGTGCTGTTCTGCTGGCATACTGCATGTGTCGGCTGTCCAAAATGACTTCGGCAAACGTCTACCTCGAGTCCAAGGTAAGGGAGCCTGCCTGTATTGCATGTGTCACGTGGCGTTTAAGTTATGGCAACCCTGTGAATTAATGACCTCCAAAATGTCCTTTTGTCCCCTTCAGAGTAAATACAGAGCATTTAACATAAAACATTTAAAATACATAGTATTCGGAGGGTTTTTGCATACTGTGTACATTTATTATTAAAGCCTAGTATTTATTACCTTAGGGGGCTGCGGTGGCTCAGTGGTTAAGAAGCTGAACTGCAGACCGGAAGGTCGGTAGTTCAGCAGTTCGAGACCCGAGTGCCGTGTGATGGAGTGAGCTCCCGTCTCCGGCCCCAGCTCCTGCCAAACCTAGCAGTTTGAAAGCAAGAAATTGCAAGTAGATAGATAGGTACCACTTCGGTGGAAAGGTAACAGCGTTCCGTGCGCCTTGGTGTTTAGTCATGCCGGCCACATGACCACAGAAACGTCTTCAGACAGCGCTGGCTCTTCGGCTTGGAAACTGAGATGAGCACTGCACCCCTAGAGTCGGATTCAACTGGCTTTCAGCAAGGGAAACCTTATTATTACCTTTAGTAATTTATTTATTAATTACCATTATTTATTTATTGCCATTACTTACTATTAATATTAACGGTTAGACTTTGATGATTACATTTTATGTTCCATTACAACTTAGTACCGCTATGGTTGTCGTAATCAAACTATAACCAAAAAGTGCATTTTCAGAGCATTTCTAAAAGTAAAAAGGACGACGACAAGCTAGGTTCGTATATACATCAAAATCTATGTTTATGGTCTTGAATATAGCATTCTTGCATCAGCTTCAGAGAACACATATTTACACCATTGTAGTATTATCCATAACAACCTTAATTCTATTAGTGCGGTTGTATTGGTGCCAAAGCGATCATTATACCGATGGAAAAATAAAAAATAGAAAAGTATTATAACAACTTTAATACAAGTTGCTCATTTTTAATCTTATACTAAGCATAGTAATTTCCCCTTTTTTTTTCATCTTATAATAAGCTTAGTCATTTCCCCATTTATTTTTTCCCCCGAATCCTCTGACCGGTCGTTTATTTGTATAGTTTGTTAATTTGGCCACGATTGCGTGTTCTGCCATTTTAATCTCTCCCGTTTCCGTTGTTTGGCCTTCCTCGGCTTTCAGTTTGGCTGCCCGTACTATCCTGGCTGTACAAAATGTCCTATTATCGACAGCCTTGCTCAGGTCTTGCAAACGGAGGGCTGCGGCTCCCTCGACAGAGTCGATCCCGTTCGTGCTGGGTTTCCCTCCTTTCGTATCGTTGAGGAATTTCACATTACCCTTTTTAACCCGTTTTGCAGCCGTTTTTGATCTGTCGTGGAGTAAACCGGTATAGGGCTGCCATTTCACACATGGCTTTCCCCTTCCGGTAAAGAGCTGGATCTGAAGCGGTTTGCCATTTCAGCCTCCCCCGCTTTTCCCCTGCCATTTTTCGCCCGTGTGGGCGGTCTCCGGCTTTTTTTTTTTTTTGGAACGTTCGCTTTATAACGCTATAGCACTATAACAAAACACTCCAGGCATTCCAATGGTGTTGATATAATGCTGTTCCATTATAGCGCTATAACACTATAAAGCAAACGTTTTAAAAAAAAAGCCGGAGATTGTCCACGCGGATGAAAAACGGCAGGGGAAAAGCGCATGGGAACCGGGAGAGGAAACCTGAAGACTACTTGGAAGCGGTTGACAGGTAAAACGCTTCAGCCCCGTTTCCTAAACGGGACAGAAGCATTTGTGTCTGAAATTACAAATATATTCCGGTAGGGAACCGGTTGTAAAACGGTTCTGTCTGAAATGACAGACCAGAAACCGTTTGGGAACCGTTCCTCTTCTGGAATATATTGTCTGTCTGAAATTCCTCATTATTGTGTTTTCCGCTGACTCTTGTCTTCCCAGAATGTGACCGAAGTACAACAGCCTCAGTTTGGTCATTTTAGCTTCTAGGGGGAAGCTCAGGCTTGATTTGATCTGGGACCCTCTTTCTTGTCTCTTAAATTTTGCTAAAACACACCCTGCCTTTCACACTGTCCACGGGAGCAGCTTGCCAGTACAGATATAAACCCATCACTGCACAAGGTTTCCCAGTTCTAGGTAGGGGATCTTGAAAAACCAGACCCTGGGAGCCTGCAAGGTTTTGCAGAGGGGCTCTGTCACACTCTGAATCCAGCCCCTGAGAGCCAGCATGGTGTTGTGGTTAAGAAGAAGATTGGATTTATACCACCACCCTTCACTCCCCAAAGGAGTCTCAGAACGGCTTACAATCTCCTTCCCCTCCCCGCCACAGACACCCTGTGAGGTAGGTGGGGCTGAGAGAGCTCTTTGGAGGACTGCCCTTGAGAAAACAGCTCTGAGAGAACTTGTGACTGACCCAAGGTCACCCAGCCGGATGCATGTGGAGGAGTAGGGAATCAAACCCGGTTCTCCCAGATTAGTCTGCACTCTTAACCACAACACCAAACTGGGTCTCAGGGATTAAGAGCAGCAGACTCTAATCTAGAGAACCGGGTTTGATTCCCCACTCCTCCTCCACATGAAGCCAGCTTGGTGACCTTGGGGCAGTTGCGGTTCTCGTCGAACTCTCTCAGCCCCACCTGCCTCACAAGGTGCCTGTTCTGGGGAGAGGAAGGGAAGGCAACTGTTTGGTGTCGTGGTTAAGTGCGTGGACTCTAATCTGGGAGAACCGGGTTTGATTCCCCACTCATAAGAACATAAGAACATAAGAGACGCCAATGTTGGATCAGGCCAAAGGCCCATCCAGTCCAACACTCCGTGTCACACAGTGGCCAGAAATACCAGTGCCATCAGGAGGTCCAGCAGTGGGGCCAGGACATTAGAAGCCCTCCCACTGTTGACCCCCCCCCAAGCACCAAGAAGACAGAGCATCACTTGCCCCAGAGCCCCTAGCTATACCTTGTGGCTAATAGCCACTGATGGACCTCCATCATCTGTCAAGAGCACTCTTTCACATGCAGCTGCTGGATGACCTTGGGCAAGCCATATTTCTGTCAGAGCTGTTCTTGAAAAAAAGAGCAGTTTCCGTCAGAGCTCTCTCAGCCCCACCGACCTCACAGGGTGTCTGTTGTGGGGAGGGGGAGGGGAAGGAGTTTGTGAGGCCGCTCTGAGACTGCCTTGGGTAGTGAAGGGTGGGGTATAAATCCAGTCTCCTCTTCTTCTTCTTCTCTAAACATATCGGCCAGTATCATAATGCCCCTGTATAAATCTGTGGGGCGGCCTCATTTGGAGTATTGTGTATAGTTCTGGTCACCACACCTCAAAAAGGATAATAGTTTTGGGAAAGGTGCAAAAAAGGGCAACTAAAGTGATTAAGGGGATGGAACACTTTCCCTGTGAAGAAAGGTTAAAGAGGTTAGGGCTCTTTAGCTTGGTGAAATGGCGACTGATGGGTGACATGATAGAACTTTACAAAATTATGCATGGGGTAGAGAAAGATTTGTGTTCGCCCCCCCCCCCCCCCCCCCCGTCGACAAAAAGGATCTGTAGCATAAATACGAACGGGCTTTACCTAATGTTGTTGGTTCTTTCGCATCAAATTTTTCCATACTCTGTATTTTGAATGAGGAGAACCTTGTCTTTTTTTAAAAAAAGCATTCCAGTCATTTTAAAAGAAAAATCCTACAAATTTTTGGTGCTCCCCCAAGTTTTCCTATTTTCTGTGAGAAAAATTGGCAAGTTCTTGGAGCTGGGTGTCTGTGTGCCTTTTCTGAATTTTGCTACTTCCGTAGGCCTTCACATTGCCAGGAATGGAAAAGATAGGGCAGGCTGAATCCGTGGAAAGCGGAAGCTGCCGGGGTGAAGAGCTTTTCCTGGTTCTTTCTTGGGAGTACCTGGCTTTTACTCAAGGCCTGTCTTCCTCTAGCTGGACTTAGAATCAAAGAGTTGGAAGAGACCTCCAGGGTCATCTGGTCCCAACCCCCTGCACAAGGCAGGGAATTCACAAAAAATACCTTCCCCCCCCCACTCCCCCAGTGACGCCCTGCTCCATGCCCAGAAGATGACAAAAAACCTCCAGGATCCACGGCCAAACTGGCCGGGAGAAAAAGGGCTTCCTGACCAGCAGGGGTCATGTCCTGCAGGAGCACACAGAAGCAGAGCTCCGGCAGTAAAGAGCCCAGGGGGAGGGCACATGCAACAAGCCCCACCCCCTGCTCCCAGCAGCCCTCAGTCAGAGCAAGAAGCAGCCAGGTAAGTTGCAGAGCTCCCCCCACCCCGGCCCCAAACAGTCCAGTGGCACCTTTAAGACCAAGTTTTATTCAGGTACAAGCTCTCCCTCCTCTGTGAGGACAGATCTGCACATCCCCCCCCCCCAATAGCTAGCAATCCAAAAGAGTCCAGTGGAGCCTGAGCGGTGGGTGTTGCCTTCTGACACACGTCCGGTGATGTCAGGGGGTGTGGCATATGAGTTATGCTAATGAGTTATGCTAATGAGCTCTTGCACCTCTTTTTCTATAAAATGACCCCTGCTGACCAGTGTTCCCTCTAGGCTGAGTTACTAGCCCATAGTTTTTTAGCCTCCGGCTCACACATTTTTGCCTTAGCTCAGGAAGGAGGGCTCCAGAGCAGACTAATTTATGCAGTTGCCAAATTGCTCACTCACCACTTCAATGCCAGCAGCTCACAAAGTAGAAGTTTTGCTCACAAGGCTCCACAGCTTCGAGGGAGCATTGTTCCTGACCCCAAAGTGGCGATCGGCATTTCCCTGGGCGAGTAAGAAAGGGCCACGAGAACTAAGCACCCGAGGCAACCCTTCCCGCCCTCCCTTCTCAGGATCCGCCTCAGTTCACGGAATCAGCATTGCTGTCAGATGGCCCATCTCTAGCCTCCGCTTGAAAGCCTCCCAAGAAGGAGAGCCCACCACCTCCCGAGGAAGCCCCCTCCACCGAGGAACCGCAGAGAGCTAGTTTGCTGTCGTGGTTAAGTGCGCGGACTCCAATCTGGGAGAACCGGGTTTGATTCCCCACTCCTCCACTCGTACCTGGCTGGGTGATCCTGGGCAAGCCATAGTTCTGATAAGAGCTGTCCTTGAAAAAGAGCCATTTCTGTCAAGAGCTCTTTCAGCCCCATCTACCTCACAGGGTGTCTGTTGTGGGGAGGGGAAGGGAAAGGAGTTTGTAAGCCGCTCTGACACCCTCTTTGGTGTAGTGGTTAAGTGCGCGAGACTCCAATCTGGGAGAACCGGGTCTGATTCCCCACTCCTCCACTTGCACCTGGCTGGATGACCTTTGGCAAGCCGTAGTTCTGATAAGAGCTGTTCTTGAAAAAGAGCAGTTTCTGTCAAGAGCTCTCTCAGCCCCGCCTGCCTCACAGGGTGTATGTTGTGGGGAGGGGGAGGGGAAGGAGTTTGTAAGCCCCTCTGAGACTCCTTCTGGTAGTGAAGGGCGGGGTATAAATACAATCCTCTTCTCTTCTTCTAACTGTCTGGTTTAGCTGGAAACTCTTC
>NW_015160854.1:164542-176924 GCF_001447785.1 Gekko japonicus | reverse complement strand
TCCGATTTAATTTCAACCCCTTGGTTCTGGTCTGACCTTCTGGGTTGTCGCTTCTGAGCAGATCAGAGCGGGCGCTCCCCGCGCCCCTTGGGGGAGATCCAGTAGCAAACCAATCTTGCTCACTCCTTTCTGTGATAAGAGCCATCTGGCCGTCCTCGAGGCTGCCGGAATACCCCTGGGCTCTTCAGTGGCATCCGCTTCTCCGTGGCTGTGTAAACTTGGAGCATGCAAATTATTTAAAAAGCGGTGTTTTGATGCATAGCTGTTCCAGGTCCCTTTCCCCTGCACACAGTTTACCCGACGTGAAATAAGCACTTAACCGGAGAGAGAGCTGTTGTATTTTTAATGCGCCTCTTTCTCTTTTGCCTGCGCTTTCTCTCCCCCTCCAGGGTACGTCTGTCTGCCAAGCGCTCCTCGTGGGTTCTGTGGTCATCCTCTTGTGCTCGTCGAGGGCCTTCTATAACCTGGTGACGTTGGCCGTCTCCCCAGACCGCGTGCCTAGTCCCTTCAACTATGGCTGGGACAACCTTTCAGATCAGGTAACGAGGGCCTTTGAACCAGGCACACACACAGACACCCCTCCAGAAAGATCCCCGTAAAGGGGGGGGGAGGGGGGATTGGATTTATACCCCGCCCGTCACTACCCAAAGGAGTCTCAGAGTGGCTTACAAACTCCTCTCCCTTCCCCTCCCCACAACAGACACCCTGTAAGCTATGCTCCCTCTAAGCTGTGGAGTCTTGGGAGCAAGAATTCTACTTTGTGAGCTACTGGCATTAAAGTTGTGAGCGAGTGATTTGGCTGCCGCCTAAATTAGTCTGCTCTGGAGCCATCCTTCCTGAGCGAAGAGAAAAAATTGTGAGCCGGAGGGTAAAAAACTGTGAGCTAGCTCACACCAACTCAGCTTTGAGGGAACACTGCCTCTAAGGTAGGTGGGGCTGAGAGAGCTCTTGACAGAAACTGCTCTTTTTCAAGAAGTTGTTGTTGTTCAGTCGCACAGTCGAGTCCGACTCTTCGCGACCCCATGGACCAGGTCACGCCAGGCCCTCCTGTCTTCCGCTGTCCTCTGAAGTTTGCTCAATTTCATGTTCGTTGCATCGATGACACTGTCTAAGCATCTCATCCTTTGCCGTCCCCGCCCTTCACTACCCCTCCCCATAACAGACACCCTGTGAGGTGGGTGGGGCTGAGAGAGCTCTTGACAGGAACTGCTCTTTTTCAAGGACAGCTCTTATCAGAACTACGGCTTGCCCAAGGTCATCCAGCCAGGTGCAAGTGGAGGAGTGGGGAATCAAACCCGGTTCTCCCAGATTAGAGTCCGCGCACACTTAGCCACGACACCAAACTGAAAGGAGATTCTAAGAGCCAGTTTGGTGTAGTGGTTAGGAACACGGACTCTGATCCAGGAGAAGCGGGTTTGATTCCCCATTCCTCCACTTGCAGCCGCTGGTGTGACCTTGCGTCAGTCACAAGTTCTTTTAGAGCTGTTCTTTCAGGAGCAGTCCTCGAAAGAGCTCTCTCAGCCCCACTTACCACACAGGGTGTCTGTTGTGGGGAGGGGAAGGAGTTTGTGAGCCGTTCTGAGACTCCTTTGGGTAGTGAAGGGCGGGGTATAAATTCAATCTGTTCTCTTCTTCTTCTCTTCCTCCACTTGCACTTGCTGGATGACCTTGGGTAAGCCGTAGTTCTGACAAGAGCTGTACTTGAAAAAGAGCAGTTTCTGTCAAGAGCTCTCTCAGCCCCACCTGCCTCCAAGGGTGTCTGTTGTGGGGAGGGGGAGGGAAAGGAGTTTGTGAGCCGCTCTGAGACTCCCTTGGGTAGTGAAGGGCGGGGTATAAATCCAATCTCTTCTCTTCTTCTTCTCTTCCTCCACTTGCACCTGCCGGATGACCTTGGGTAAGCCGTAGTTCTGATAAGAGCTGTTCTTGAAAAAGAGCAGTTTCTGTCAAGAGCTCTCTCAGCCCCACCGACCTCACAGGGTGTCTGTTGTGGGGAGGGGAAGGGAAAGGAGTTTGTAAGCCGCTCTGAGACTCAGCAGGAAAAAAGGCACAATTGCCGTGCTCATTACCTCTCTCTGCTGTGAAGACTTGTAGGGTTCGCTCCCGGTTGGCAGGACCCTAACCTTTTTGGAGACCTCCCACATGCCAAGCCTGTTCCACAGATCTGTGGCCTCTGCCCTCACCAAGGGAAAAAAGAAGGCATTGCAGGTTTCCCCTTCCTATTAAGGAACTGCTTGACAGAGCCGTCTAGTAAGTGTCCGTGGCTCAGTGGCAGAGCATCCACTTGACATGCACAAGGTCCCCGGTTCAATCCCTGCCACCTCCAGTTTATTTATTTATTTTATTTATTTATTTATTTTTGGATTTATATCCCACCCTCCCCAAAGGCTCAGGGCAGTTAAAGGGATCAGTCAATCTGTGATGTGAAAGACCTCCGCCTGAGACCCCGGAGAGCTGCTGCCAGTGAGAGTAGACAATACCGACCTTGATGGTCTGTTTCACTATACGGCATCTTTGTGTGTTCATGAGCAGTGTTCCCTCTGAGTTAGTGTGAGCTAGCTCACAGTCTTTTGGTCTCTGGTTCACACATTTTTGCCTTAGCTCAGGAAGGATGTGGCTCCAGAGCAAACTAATTTATGCAGTAGTCAAATCACTTGCTCTCAATTTTTATGCCAGGAGCTCACAGAGTAGAATTTTTGTTCACAAGACTCCACATCTTAGAGGGAGCACTGTGTCAGGGTCCTTAGTCAGGTTATGCAACACAGGGCTTCATGAGAAGATAACTGTTTATTGGGAAATCCAGTACTAGAGACACGTGTACAGCTTGTGTCAGGAATGGCCGCGAATACCATGGCCTCTGACTTATACTAGAATCACACATCCTCCCCGGTAAGCATGAGTCAATGGATACATCTCGTGTGGGCGGGCAAAGCAAAACCCGTTAACTTTCCCAGCTGAGTAAAAGTGCAGCTGGAGCATCTACAAGGTCAAGCGCAAGATAGCAAACAGTTGGTGAGCCAGGGTGAGCTGAGACAGAAAACGGGAGGGCACACACACACATATTCCAGACCTATGACAGGGCTACCTGACACACTGTTCATGAGTCCCTGAGATGAACGAGTACGGTCAACGTAAAGGGTCATAAGCTTCTTTTTGAATTGAGCCTGTAAACTGTTAGCAGAGCAAACTATTCTGTACGTGACCAGTTCAGTCGTGGAGCTGAGAATGAGCCAGGAGAGGTGTGAACATAAGAACATAAGAGATGCCAATGTTGGATCAGGCCAAAGGCCCATCCAGTCCAACACTCTGTATCACACAGTGGCCAGAAATACCAGTGCCATCAGGAGGTCCACCAGTGGGGCCAGGACACCAGAAGCCATCCCACTGTTGACCCCCCCAAGCACTAAGATGACAGAGCATCACTTGCCCCAGAGTCCCTATCTATCCCTTGTAGCTAATAGCCACTGATGGACCTCTGCTCCATATGCTTATCCAATTCCCTTTTGAAGCCGTCCATGCTTGTAGCCGCCACCTCCTGTGGCAGTGAATTCCAAGTGTTAATCACTCTTTGGGTGAAGAAGGACTTCCTGTTATCCGTTCTAACCCGACCACTCAGCAATTTAATGGAGTGCCCACGAGTTCTTGTATTATGGGAAAGGGAGAAAAGTACCTCTTTCTCTACCTGCTCTTTCCCATGCATAATCTTATGAACCTCAATCATGTCACCCCTCAGTCGTCGTTTCTCCACTGTGCACTGTCATTTGCTTGGGCATCTTATTGTTAACCTATGTATCGTAATGCTCCTGTATTAATTCTGTGGTGCGGCCTCACTGGAATACTATGGGCAGTTCTGGTCACCACATTGGAAAAGGTGCAGAGGATGGAAGAAACATCAAAGAGGTTAGGGCTCTTTAGCTTGGAGGGGGTGACATGATGTAGGTCTACAAAATTATGCATGGGACAGAGAAGGTAGAGAAAGAAGTCTGAAAGAGTTGGGTATGTTTAGCCTGGGAAAGAGAAGGCTTAGAGGGGACATGATTGCAGTATTTGAAGTGCTGTTATGTAGAAGATGGCGCGGATCTATTCTCTCTTGCTCCGGATTGCAAGACTAGATCTAATGGGTGGAAATTACAAGGGAGTCGATACCGGCTAAATATCAGGAGAAACTTCCTAATTGTAAGAGTGGTTGAGCAGTGGAACAGTCTGCCTCAGGAGGTGGTGGATTCTCCTTCGCTGGACGTTTTCAAGCACAGGCTGGACAACCATCTTTCAGATAAGTTGCAGGGCTATCTTTCGGCTGTGTCCTGCAGAGTGCAGGGGGTTGGACTAGATGACCTGCAAGGTCCCTTCCAACTCTAACATTCCATGATTCTATGAAGTCCTTTTTTCCCTTTCTCACAAGACAAGAACTCGTGGGCACTCCATGAAATTAATGAGCAGGAGGCTTAAAGCAGATAAAAGGTAGTCCTCCTTCACCCAAAGAGTCATGAACACGTGGAATTTAGTGCCGCAGGAAGTGGTGGCGGTGGCGGCTACAGGCTACAAGCATAGGCTACTAGTATTCAAAAGGGGATGGGAGAAAAATATGGAGCAGAGGTCCATCAGTGGCTATTAGCCACAAGGTATAGAAGGAACACTCTGTCTGAGGCAGTGATGCTCTGTCTTCTTGGGTGCTTTGGGGGCAAGAGTGGGAGGTCTTCTGGAGTTCTGGCTCCACTGGTGGACCTCCTGATGGCACCTGGTGTTTTTGGCCACTGTGTGACACAGAGTATTGGACTGGATGGGCCAGTGGCCTGATCCAACGTGATTTCTCTTGTGTTTCTTTTATTATCGGGCACAATGTGGAAGGGCAGTATATCAGACTCTTGAAATAAAAGTTGAGCTGCTAGACAGTGTGCGGCCTCTGATCAGTCTTCAAGGGAAGCCCCGCACAGAGGGCATAGTATGAGTCTATCTTCAAGCTTGCGAACAGATATGACTGAATTGCTCCCTTGCCTGCTTATGCCTGTGTGCATGACCTTTGAGCTTGGATGTCTTCTCTGTCCTTGCAGGCCCGAGGGGAGGAAGTCAGCAGTGAGGAGTATGTGGTTTTTGGGGTCGTGCTCTTCCTGTGGGAGCTCGTGCCAACCGTGTTCGTGGTCCTGTTCTTCCGGGCACAGAGGATGACGCCGAACTTGGTAAGGCGGTGTGAGATTTTCGTTGACTAGTTTTCTGTTTATATACGCGGACGCACGCACCGCAGTGGGGGAAACAACCCAAACAGTTTTTAATGTGCCTGTGAACTGATTAAAGAAGAAGAGGAGATTGGATTTATTATACCCCGCCCTTCACTCGGAGTCTCAGAGTGGCTGACAAACTCCCTTCCCTTCCCCTCCCCACGAGTGTTCCCTCTAAGCTGAGTTAGTGTGCGCTAGCTCACAGTTTTTTAGCCTCCAGCTCACACATTTTTGTCTTAGCTCAGAAAGGAGGGCTCCAGAGCAAACTGATTGATGCAGTAACCAAATAACTCGCTCACAGCTTTAAGGCCAGTAGCTCACAAAGAAGAATTTTTGCTCACAAGACTCCACAGCTTGGAGGGAACATTGCGTCCCCACAACAGACACCCTGTGAGGTGGGTGGGGCTGAGAGAGCTCTCTCGAGAACTGCTCTTGAGAGAACAGCAGGTGGAGGAGTGGGGAATCAAACCTGGTTCTCCCAGATTAGAAGAGGAGGAGATTGGATTTATCCCCGGCCCTTCACTACCCGAAGGAGTCTCAGAGCGGCTTACAAACTCCTCTCCCTTCCCCTCCCCACCACAGACACCCTGTGAGGTAAAAGAAGAAGAGATTGGATTTATACCCCATGGCCCTTCAATCCACAAAGGAGTCTCAGAGCGCCTTCCAGGGAACAGTCAGGGTTGATTTCTTTTAGGATGGACTGATTTGATCTCCTTCCAGTCCAAAGGACCCTCAAGAGTCTTCTCCAGCACCATAGTTCAAAAGAATCTATTCTTCGGCGCTCGGCCCTCCTTATAGCCCAACTCTCGCAGCCATACATTACTATTGGGATTACCTCCATCAATATGGTGTCAGCTAGCTGCCGTGCTTTCTTTGTTTTCTTTTGTCCCTGACTTCTGTGCAGCCGCACATGCTTGCTTAGTTTAGCTACCGTGGGTAACATAAGGGAAGCGCTGGCCCCCCACCCCCCCCCCCCCCGCCGCCCCAAATGTTCCCAGAGAGAGTTCCGCGTGCCTTGTTTGAATCACCATGTCTCGGCCTCTCAACCCACCAGACGCCTGCGGGCATGATCAACAGCCACAGCTTCAACTCCCGGGCGTACTTCTTCGACAATCCCCGGCGATACGACAGCGATGATGATTTGCCCAGACTCGGAAGAGGAGAAGGAGGAAGGTAGGTGGCTGGTGGGGTGGGTGGGATGTGTTTATTTATTATTTATTTATTTGCATTTATATCCCGCCCATCCGGCAGGCTGGCTCAGGGCAGGTCGTATCATTAAAATAAATACAATTTCATTTTGAGACATTAAAACACAATAAAACATTATATGGCCCAGGTCACATGGGCCAGATCATGCGGGGAGGAGGCGTGGCTATGAGCACCGTCGCAATTCGAGCCACTGCAACGTGATCAGACGCGGCGGCAGCAAACCGCATTTTTTCGTCGGCGCGTGGTTCTTGCAGCGCTTCAACGGGGCAAAAGGAGGGCGCCGGGGCGATCGGACGGAGACAGTCCGTCTGCGGCCCGTGGCAAACCGTTTGCTAGTGGCTCGTGGGCGGTACTTTTTAACGCCGCGGTAAGCTATGGGCTGGGGGCAGGCGGGCGACGCTTCCCAGGTGTTTCCATATGATCGCGCCCGTTTAATCCGCCCGGCAGTCGTGCCTTCTCCCGAGGCAAAGTCTCCATGTGACCGGGACCTATAACAATTAGGACGATGGGTACTGCTTGGAACAGCGTCCGTTGGCCATAAAGTTCCGGCCCGATGGTACAGTGAGTTAAAGGCCAGTTGTCGCTGGTCAGTCGACAGGTGACAGACGGGTGACAGCAACCTCAGGGAGGCCATAGATGGACGTCTGCTGCCTCAACCCAAAGGCCTGGTGGAAGAGCTCCGTCTCGCAGGCCCTGCAGAATTGAAGGAGATCCCGCAGGGCTCTGGTCTCAGTAGGGAGCGTGTTCCACCAGGCAGGGTCCGGGGCAGGCAGGGGCCGATCCGCCTCGATCCAGATTTCTACGGAGGTCATCTGTGAGAGTGCCCAGAGCCGTCTCCGTCCCATGACTAGGGCGGAAGCCAGACCGGAAGGCCTGGAGTTGTTCAGTCACCGCTCTCTCTCGACCACCTTACCCAGGAACGGTAGGTTCGACACTGGGCGGTAGTTGGTTAGGACCGGTGTTTCCTCCAAGCTGAGTGAGTGTGAGCCAGCTCACAGTTTTTTAGCCTCTGGCTCACACATTTCTGCCTTAGCCTAGGAAGGACAGCTCCAGAGCAAACTGATTGATGCAGTAGCCCAATGGCTCGCTCACAACTTGAATGCCAGCAGATCGCAAAGTAGAATTTTGGCTGACAAGACTCCACAGCTTAGAGGGAGCACTGGTCAGGACCATAGGGTCTAGTGATGGTTTTTTCAAGAACGGACAAACGACTGCCTCCTCCAAAGCCTCTGGGCAAGTCCCCGTTGTCCGTATGGGTCATTTATGATTTTTCTGGTGGCTCGTGTATATAACCTTGCTAAGTCTAACAGTTGGGGAGAGAAGAGTCGCTGGAAAAGATAATAAGGCTTGGTGCTTGGTGGGGTCAACTGTGGGGAGGGCTTCTAATGTCCTGGCCCCACTGGTGGACCTCCTGATGGCACCTGGTATTTCTGGCCACTGTGTGATACAGAGTGTTGGACTGGATGGGCCTTTGGCCTGATCCAACATGGGCATCTCTTATGTTCTTATGTTCTTAAGGCTAGGAGAAGTTGAAGGCAGTGGGGAAAGAGGAAGAGAAGAGACTGGCTTCATCCCCCCGCCCTTCACTACACGAAGGAGTCTCAGAGTGTCTCCCTTCCCCTCCCCATAACAGACACCCTGTGAGGTAGATGGGGCTGAGAGAGCTCTTTCCAGAACAGTTCTTGAGAGAACAGCTCTGAGCGAACTTGTGACTGACCCAAAGTCACACCAGCAGCTGCATGTGGAGGCATGGGGCATCAAACCCCGTTCTTCCAGATTAGAGTCCGTGCTCCTAACCACTACACCCAAAACTGGTTTACGCCACACCAAAGCGGCCAACACACTTTACTGTGGAATGATTAGATTGGCACGTGATGCCCAGGTAGGGCGGTGGCTCAGTGGTAGAGCATCTGCTTGGCACGTAGACAGTCCTAAATTCAATCCTTTGCATCTCGGGTTGAAAGGACTCGGGCAGCAGGTGATACAAAAGACCTCCGCCTGAGACCCTGGAGAGCTGCTACCAGCCTGAGTAGACAATACTGACCGGGATTGAATGATAGTCTGATTCAGTATAAGGCAGCTTCATGTGTTCTTTCTTTTGGCAAAGGACCGTGGCTCATTGGCAGAGCCTCTGCTCAGCATGCAGAAGGTCCCAGGTTCAATCCCCAGCATCTCCAGTTAAAAGGACCAGGCAGGAGGTGACGGGAAAGACCTCCGCCTGAGACCCTGGAGAGCAGCTGCCAGTCTGAGTAGACAATACTGACTTTGATGGACCAAGGCTTAGTGGTAAAAGATCTGCTTGGCACGCAGAAAGTCCCAGGTTCAATCACCAGCATCTCCAGGTGATCAGTGCTATTCAAGACCTTGACCTGAGACCCTGGAGAGTCATTGACAATCAAGGCAGGGAAATATGGACTTCGATAGGCCAAAGATTTCGTTTGGTATAAGGCCCCCCCCCCTCCGATATGTGTTCACCAAAGGAAGTTGGTTTGTCCCAAGCCATCGCAGAGCTCCTGCTTTGAATGCAGAAAATTGCAGGTTTGTTCCCTGATGCCTCCAGGAAGAAGTTCCCAACTGGGAGGGGCCGTGGCTCAGTGGCAAAGCATCCACTTGGCGTGCAGAAGGTCCCAGGTTCAATCCCTGGCATCTCCAGTTAAAAAAGACCAGGCAGTAGGTGATGGGAAAGACCTCCGCCGGAGACCCCAGAGAGCTGTAAAGAGGAGCTGTGGCTCAGTGGTAGAGCATCTGCTTGGCATGCAGAAGGTCTCAGGTTCAATCCCCGGCATCTCCAGTTAAAATGAACAAGGTAGTTGTCATGATCCGAAGCCTATAGTGGTGCGGCTTACAGGCTCTAGGGAGGCCTAGTGGCGCCAGGGAAGCCTGTACTAGAGTAGCTATCAGGGCTGTCTGTCCGTAGCAGAAGAGAAGGAGATTGGATTTATACCCCGCCCTTCACTTGGAGTCTCAGGGCGGCTTCCAAACTCCTTTCCCTTCCCCTCCCCACAACAGACACCCTGTAAGGTCAGTGGGGCTGAGAGAGCTCTTGACAGAAACTGCTTTTTTCAAGAACAGCTCTGCCAGAACTACGGCTTGCCCAAGGTCATCCAGCAGCTGCAAGTGGAAGAGTGGGGAATCAAACCTGGTTCTCCCAGATTAGAGTCCGCGCACTTAACCAGGAGCACCTTCAAGACTTGTGGCAGGGGAGGAGCTTTCAAGAGTCACTGCTCACTACTTCAGATAAGTGAGCAGGTTTCTGTTTCCGGCCACAAACACGTGAAGCTGCCTTACCAGACCCCTCAGTCCATCAAAGTCAGTATTGCCTACTCAGACTGGCAGCAGCTCTCCAGGGTCTGATCCTTAACTGGAGATGCTGGGGATTGAACCTGGGACCTTCCGCATATCAAGCAGATGCTCTGCCACTGAGCTATGGGCCTTCAGATACAGGCAAATTCTGAACATGAACCCCTTGTAGTCACGTGCTCTGAGGCGTGCACCAAAAGTCTTCCCTTGTGCAACCACACAACCCTAATGTAGGGCAATCAAGATGTTCATGTGCATTAAAAGGAAGTACTTCACCCAAAGGAGGAGCTGCAGTGGCTCAAGTGGTTAAGACGCTGAACTGCAGGCTGAGGAAGGTCAGTAGTTCAGCAGTTCGAGACCCGGGTGTGCCGCATGACGGAGTGAGCTCCCGTCTCTAGTTCCAGCTCCTGCCAACCTAGCAGTTCGAAAGCAAGAAATTGCAAGCAGATAAATAGGTACCACTTCGGTGGGAAGGTAACAGCGTTCCGTGCGCCTTGGTGTTCAGTCATGCCAGCCACATGACCACGGAAACATCTTCAGACAGCGCTGGCTCTTCGGCTCTGAAACAGAGATGAGCACCGCAACCCTAGAGTCGGATTCGACTGGCTTTCGAGAAAGGGAACCTTTACCTTTACTTCACCCAAAGATTGATTAGGACATGGAATTCACTGCCACACGAAGTGGTGGCGGCAGCTACAAGAAGAGACAGCTCCAAGAGGGGATTGGATAAATGTATGGAGCAGAGGTCCATCAGTAGCTATTGGCCACAAGGTATGGGAACCCTCTGTCCGGGGCAGTGACGCTCTGTAGTCATACATGAGAACATAAGAGATGCCAATGTTGGATCAGGCCTTTGGCCACTGTACGGCAAGAGTGTTGGACTGGATGGGCCACTGGACTGATCCAGCACGGCTTCTCTTATGTTCTTCATTTATTTATTTTTTAAAATGCACTTCTGTCCTGCCCTCCCGCTGCAAGTGGGCTCAGGTCACGTTACAAACGGTTAAACTGCTATAACCAGGGGTCATTTCGTAGAAAAAGAGGAGCAGGAGCTAATTAGCCATTAGCATAACTCATTAGCATAACTTATTTGCATATGCCACACCCCCTGACATCACGGGAAGTGTGTCAGAAGGCAACACCCACCGCTCAGGCTCCACTGGACTGTTTTGGATTGCTAGCTGGGGGGGGGGACGAGCAGATCTGTCCTCGCAGAGGAGGGAGAGCTTGTACCTGAATAAAACTTGGTCTTAAAGGTGCCACTGGACTGTTTTGGACCGGGGGGGGGGGCAGAAGGGGCTCTGCAGCTTACCTGGCTGCTTCTTGCTCTGACTGAGGGCTGCTGAGAGCAGGGGGTGGGGCTTGTTGCCTGTGCCCGCCCCCTGGGCTCTTTACTGCCGGAGCTCCGCTCCTGTGCGCTCCCGCAGGAAATGACCCCTGGTTATAACTAGTCAATTGTGTAGACTGTTCTCCAGGGCAGTTGTGTTGTGTTTCTCTGCTCTTAGTGATATGTTAATTGTGGCCCCACATCCTTATATCCCCCCTCCCCCTTCTCTCCATAGCTTAGCCATTCCCCAAAACCCCGGCTGGTACGGCTCCCTGACAGAGAACGAGAATAACGTTGTGATCCCTCCCGTGAGCACATCTACTGTGGATGCGGGGCCCCTTCTCCTTGCGCACGGAGCCGCGGAGTCGAAGAATCAGCACAGTTTTCATCTGACGCCCCAGAACTGATGACGGCAGACCTCTTGGTTGGGGGCGGACTTCAGCCGGAGCGAAGGAAGCGAGTCCCGGCTGGGACCCACAGATTTTAAAACCTGGGACCAGAGCTAGAGGACTCCACCTTCGGGGAGCGTGTGGGTCAGTCGCCGCCCTGTGGTACCGGCAGTGACGGAAACCAATGCTGGTGCGGAAGTTTCTAGACCCGCTTGCCAGTGCGGGCTGAGCCGGACACTAACTTGGCAGCGGAAGGCCGGCAGGCAGCTTTTGGAAGACCTTGCCTCTCCCCTGTTGGATATTTTGCACTTTTTAAACTGAGCCTTTTCAAAGAATAAAAGCTTTCCCCTCCCGGCCTTTTCCTTCTCTGCGACGGGACTTGACTGTTCAGCGGACTGCTTTTGATTGCACATCCGTAGCTGGGAAAGGCACCGTTTTTTGTCTTCCTTGCGAGGACTGGATCACCTCCACGTATTTACCAGTGGAACTCTGTTTCTCGGATTTCTCCGGGGGGGCGGGTCTCTCTCTCTCTCTCTCTCTCTTTGCTTTTTTGGTTTGTACTTTTAAATTGGGGGGGGGGGAGTACATGCTAATACGTTTTGAGTGCCATATTCTCACCGGGCGGCCGTCACTTGCCGTTAAAGCTTCATAACCGTTGCGCTGTGGCCCTGGGATCATGAGGGGGAAGCGGACCCCGATTTCTGCATGACCGTTTTGCTGGCCTGTTTTCCAGCATCCAGTTCTTTGGTCCGTTAACGATCGATAACTGGCGGTCCCGTAACATTTTCTGGAGTCAGTGGATCCATAAGGGCAAGTCATTTGCATGTTCCGGGAGGCAACGACGGGCAGACACCTGATTGGTTCAGTGGCCGCGAAGGCTCTTAGAATCATAGAGTTGGAAGGGGCCTCAGGGTCATCTAGTCCAACCCCCTGTCCAATGCGGG
>NW_015160854.1:152341-164525 GCF_001447785.1 Gekko japonicus | reverse complement strand
CCCCCCCCCCCCCGGTGACCACTGTTCCACCGCTTTTCTTGTTCCTCTGGAGTGAGGAAGACAGTTCCCTGGGAAGTGAAGTTTGAGGGTTTTGAGGTGGGCGAGCAGCAGAAATTAAACCGGCATCTACTGTCTCCGACGATCCCTAGTGAAGAACAGGGGTGCTCCTTGCCGTTCCGCAAGATGTTTCAAATATCTGCAGTTCACCCAGGGGCATAGCCAGGATTTTTCCTTCGGGGGGGCATTTAAGTCAGGGGGCGCCCCCTCGCACCCCCCCGTGAGCAGGGCTATTTTTGGGCAGGAACGCACAGGAACGGAGTTCCGGCTGGCCCCCAAGTTGGCCACGCCCAGCAGGAACTCATTAGCATAACAGGCCACACCCAACAGCAGGAACTCATTAGGATTGGCTACATTAGGGGTGTGTGGCCTAACATGCAAAGGGTTCCTGCTACAAAAAAGGCCCCGGGTTTGGACAACAAACAAAGCAAACAGAATAAGAAGGGAAAGGTGGGTGTGGCTGGGTGACCACACTTCTGGTAAAATGAGGGTGCAGCCTAATGTGCTAATGAGCTGTGCTGTCAGGGGTGTGGCCCAATACGCTAATGAGTTCTTGCTGTTGGGTGTGGCCTATTATGCTAATGAGTTCCTGCTGGGCTTTTTATACAAAAAGAGCCCTGCCCATGAGCCAACCAGCCCCGGGATCCCCCTCGACTCACCTGGGGGGAGCTGCCGCCGCTTTACACTCCTGAGAACACGAAAGGCCGAATCCCCACCCTTCACGCTCCAGGCAGGAAGGAAGTGGCCTCCCCACCCTGCTTCTCTAGCGGCCTCTTTAGGATTTTAGCCTCGCTGGCCTTTCCTACTGTGGGGCCAAGAAGACCGGGGGCCGTGCCCACCTGCTGTCGGCGCCGGGGAGGTTGTGAGCTTGGCGGTGGCAGTGCTCTCCGCCCGACCCCCAGCCATGACAGTTGAACGAGAAATTTTTAAAAATTAAAAGTCGGGAGGCCTGGGGCAGTCAGTCGGGGGGGGGGGGTCGAGATGCCCCGCTGTGACCTCGGGAAGTTCGGTGAGCGATGCGGAAAGCTGGGAACAAGTCGTCAAGCCTAGAACAGAAGGAGGGGAATTGCCCTGCTTGTGTGTCTCGGAACC
This sequence comes from Gekko japonicus, assembly GCF_001447785.1. Lineage (NCBI taxonomy): Eukaryota > Metazoa > Chordata > Lepidosauria > Squamata > Gekkonidae > Gekko > Gekko japonicus. The sequence goes on along the minus strand of NW_015160854.1, from coordinate 163,376 downwards.
CAGAGAAAGCCTCCAAAGATCTCGAGGCCCTGCGGAATTCTCTGGGCCGGCACGCACAAGAGAACACGCTGACCCGGCTGTGAATTGTGCGCCGCTTACTGTGCAGTTGCCTCTTGGGTGGGAGTCGGCTCCTAAGCGGAGCGTTTCTTAAAACACTCTTGCCCTTGAGTATGCTTTTCAATGCCATCCTCTTTGGGTGGGTTTTACCCTGTCCCCGAATCTAATGACTGTATATGGTACCTTGGGGATGGGGGGGGGAGCGTATTTATGGATTTCTTTTCTTCCATACGGGTGCTGATTTTTCCCTCCAAATATGATGACCCGGCCCGTAGCCAAGGCTTCGTGGCTCGTGGGGCAAATTTTTTTCTGGTTTGGGCCGAAGTTCTCAGTGCAGAAAGAAAAGCCGTTGAGCCAATAGGAAGCTGTTACCGGGATAGATCTCTACACTGCAAGCTGTCAACCACTTTAGATGACAGTTCTCAGCTGCTGCAAGTTAATCACATCTGCCAGCCGAAGCAACCATTCTGAGAACAAGCCGGCAGGTGGGGGAGGGGGATGACTTCTAGAGTCAAGAAAGCTAACCCTTAGGCAGAGAAACTCTCTTCAAGAAGACTGGTTTCTTGACACAGAGTTAGAAGGGATCCTAGAGGTCACCTACTCCAACCCCCTTGCTCAGTGTGGGAATTAGTCAACGACAGCACCCCACTCTGCTTAAAGGGGAGCACGCCTTTTAAAAAATGTTTAAACATGATTGAAAAAAAGCATTTAGAGGAGAAATTCTTGTGGGGCTGTGCCTTTAAGAAAGGGGGCAAAGCCCCCCAAAGCCCCACCATAGCTATGGGCCTGGTGATGACTCACGAGGGCGTGGGGAAGCGGGAGCTTATGCGATGATCACTTTTCCTTTTGTACTGTCATGTATTCTTGGGGGGGGGGTGTAAAATTCTGGATCAGGAAGCAGCTGTTGGCTAGTCAGCCTCTGAAGTGTTTCGTTCGCTGGATGTCGTTGGGTCTCTTCCTCCCCCTGCCACGCCTGGCAAAAAAAGCCCCAGGTACGCACCTTCTTGGCCACATAGGTGGGAGGCTCCTGTAGTGTGGTGGTTTTTAGCTTGGGGGGGGGGGGCTGTTGTTCCCAGGGGCCATAGCGCATTCGCTATCTGTACACTTCTCACTCGGTAGACGTGTAAAGCGTCCCATTCTGTGCACACTCCGGTTCCCGTTGGTTCTGGCCACAGTTCCTCTTTCTCCTTTCTCAAAAGCTGGATGCGCCGAGGTCGTCAAGGAGGCAAGCACTGTCTTGTTTATGGAGCTGTTTCCTTTTGCAGCTTCTCCCGTAAGCATCTAGCAGATTCTTCCGTTTCTTTCCCGGCCACAGGGGTCGCATCATTCGTGCCTCCACAACACCACCACCACCCCGGCCAAACTGGTGAACCGGTCTCCCCCAAGGCTGCCGGGCAGGGTTGGCAGGGAGACCCAGCCGCCTGTATCGAGTTGCAGATCTGTTGAGGGTGTGTGATTTCTTCAGTGCGAACGTCCACCAATCTCACGTCCCCATCTGTACATTTGGACGTTTGCAAGTTTTGTTGGCCTTTGTGTGAACTGCACACCGTCGTTGCCAAATCTGGGCACGTATACCTTTTAGTATATTACCTTTCCCGGGTGGGGCTAGGGTGCGAGGTTGCCCGCTTGCCTTGATGACTCCTGGGTCCCCAGTAAAACAACTGGCCCCCGACCGCTTATCTCTTGCTCATGTGAACTGCCCCACCTTTGCCTCGGGCCTGGATTCTCGGCAAATGTAACTGGCCCCCAACCTCTAATCTCTTGCTCATGTGAACCCCCCCACCCCCGGTTTGCCTTGATGACTCCGGCATCTGAACTTTAACCCCTTGCCTTCTTTTGTTTGCCCATAAAGCACCAAAGACAAGCTTATTCCCCCCCCTTCCTTTTTTTGGGCTGCTTGGTTTCTTGCTTACGAATATTCCACAATGCACTCGAAGCACTTTATGTTTTTGTTTCCGGGGGGGGGGGGGGCTGCAGGCACCTGGTCCGGTTCCTGCCCTGACCCGCCTGGGCCCAGGGTTCTTGCCAGCTGCTTCCGATCACAGGATCTGGAATTGCCTCAACCGGATGAGCCACAGGCCGCAAAGCGGACCCAACTCCCTCCACCCGGACAGAAGGCGGCCAGTCCTGTCTTCTACTGGAAGCCTGTATCCGAATGACTGACTTTCATGTGCATCAACTGCCCTGAGACTTTTTTTGGGGGGGGGCGTACAGTGTCTTTTTACCGGCATGGCTTTAGTCCCCGGCCCGTGTTCTCGTCGTCAGCTGGCCGCGGAGGGAAGCTGCAGCTTAACGAATGTACCCGAGTTTTCGTTCGTCACTGAAAAATTGTAACGAGATAACTTTTCAAAGAGCTTTGAAAATAAAAGAGGTTTGTTTTTTATCTGGCGAGACGGCGTTTGTGGGGGACCCGGTTTTGAAATGGATTCCTTCGCTGTATTCTTCTGTAAGGTCACTGCCTGGACAGAATTGTGTGTGTGTGTAAAGTGCTAACAGGGAGGCCGCGGTAGCTCAGAGGTTAAGACACTGAGGTGCAGACCGTAAGGTCGGTAGGTCGAGACCCGAGTGCCACGTGACCGAGTGAGCTCCCATCTCTGGCCCCAGCTCCTGCCATCCTAGCAGTTCGAAAGCAAGAAATTGCAAGTAGAGAAACAGGTTCCACTTCGGTGGGAAGGTAACAGTGTTCTGTGCGCCTTGGTGTTTAGTCACGCCGGCCACATGACCACGGAAATGTCTTCGGACAGCGCTGGCTCTTCGGCTTGGAAACAGAGATGAGCATCGCCTCCTGGAGTCTGATTCGACTGGCTTTCAAGCAAGGGAAACCTTTACCTTTTTAAAGTCCCCAACGACACCTTTCCTGGTGCCAAGTGTTTTTAGAAAGTAGGCAGGATCTTTTGCCCAGCGGCGCTTCTGATTGGCCGGTGGCGATTTGATTGACTGCACAGGTTTTTCCAAATGTTGCTGTGGCAGCAGCTGCCTTCACACCACAAGGGTCTTCCCCGTGGGGACGGAAGGGAAGTGGTGGCAGCCATTTTGCCACTGGCTCCGCCTCCTGCAGCAGCCATTTTGTAGCTTCACCCACCACACTGTCGGAATTCCAGAGGTGCCCACAGACTCAAAGATTGGGGATCTAGGGTTTTCAAGGCAAGGGGCGTTCAGGGATGGTTTGCCGTTGCCTGTCTCTGTGGAGCAGCCCTGGAGTTCCTTGTTAGTCTTCTGCCCCAAGTACTTTGATTTGGCTTGGGGGGGGGGGGGGGTTAGAGGTTTTTATAGCCTACTTTCCTTCACTTTAAAGAGTCTCCAAATGGCTTACGATCACCTTCCCTTCCCAATTTGGTGTCGTGGTTAAGTGCACAGACTCTAATCTGGGAGGAACCATGTTTGATTTCCCACTCCTCCACTTGCACCTGGCTGGATGGCCTTGGGCAAGCCATGGTTCTGTCCGAGCTGTTCCCTCAAGGACAGTTCTGGAAAGAGCGCTCTCAGCCCTGCCTACCTCCAGTGTTCCCTCTAAGCTGAGTTGGTGTGAGCTAGCTCAGGGTTTTTTAGCCTCCGGCTCACACATCTTTGTCTCAGCTCAGGAAGGGACAGCTCCAGAGCAAACAAATTTATGCAGCAGCCAAATCGCTGGCTCACAACTTTAATGCCAGGAGCTTACAAAGTAGGATTTTTGCTCACGAGACTCCACTGCTTAGAGGGAATATTGCCTACCTCCCAGGGTGTCTGTTGTGGGGAGGGGAAGGGAAAGGAGTTTGCAAGCCGCTCTGAGATTCCGCGTTAAGGGTGGGGTAGAAATCGAATCTCTGTCCTTCTTTCCCCTTGTGAGGCAGGCGGAGCTGAGAGAGCTCCAAGAGAACCATGACTGGCCCAAGGTCACCCAGCTGGCGTCAGGTGGGGAATTGAACCCGGCTCTCCAGATTAGAGTCCGCCGCTCTAAACTGCTCCACTCTGCTGGCTAACTGTAGTTTTTAAATTGTTGGCTTTTTATTATTATTACTTTAACGTGGGATATATACTGTGCGCTGCCTTGAGTTCCCCAAAGCAGACAGGAAGCTGATAAGCGTTTTAAATATATAGTGAAAAAATACGGTGGCTGCGACTTGACCGCACTTTCCACTTCATCCCTTAGGGCTGTGGTGAGACATGTGTGTTACCGTGTAGTAGGGTTGCCAAGTTACTTACAGGTAATAGCGGGGGGACACTCGGTTCCTCTCCAGGAGATTCAGAAGTGACGTCATTACTTTGGGCACGTCGCTGGCTGACGCTCTAGGAATCAGCCTGGAAACTCTATGATACCATAGAGTTTTCAGGCTGATTCCTAGAGCGTCAGCCGGCGATGTGCCCGGCGTGATGATGTCATCTCTGACATCATTGTGCCGGGCACATCGGCCCGAACCGGGCACTTTGGGGGCGGGGTTCCCCCTGTCGGCCTTTTCCGGGCCAGCAGATTGGGGACCCTTTTAGCGGGGGAACTTCCACCCTCCTGGGGGACCTGGGAGCCCTACCATGTAGGACTGAAGCATACAAAAGCCCTAACTTCAAGGAGGCAGTTGGGTTAATTCCAAAGTGTGCCAGTTGTACTTTTAAGCCATGCTTAAAACAGCGTCCCGTTTACCTCGGCATCTAGTTATGCCGGCCACATGACCACGGAAACGTCTTCGGGCAGCGCTGGCTCTTCGGCTTGAAAATGGAGATGAGCACCGCAACCCTAGAGTCGGATTCGACTGACCTTCGAGCAGGGGAAACCTTTTTACCTTTACCTAGTTCATAACTCAAGTTCAGCAAAACCCTGCCGGTATTGTATCTCTGAGAACCGTGCCATGCAGAGTATTCAATATTAATTATCATATGGCATTGTGTGTGGAATAATAATAATCTTTCCATTTGTATCTTTCCAATGGCGAGGAGACCCCAGAGGGATTGGTTGGCTGCCGAAGCTGTAGCTCTTTTTCGGCACCACTAGGTGGCGAGCGATGCTCATTTTTTATACTAAATCTGAAAACCACTGTAATGAAGGAATACACACAAAATCCTACTTGAAATTACAGGGAAAAAACCCTCTTATTAACTATTCTTTAAGGATGCCGCACAAGTTGGATTTAAACATATGAAGCTAAACCATAATACAGGAGGTTAACCATGTAGCCTTAACCACGGCAACAGATGTCCCAGGTAAATCTCCCATTTCGACCCTTCGTCAGGCCGTGATCGTATGGTAAAGCCAGGAAAGAGTTGCGGGGACTGGGTGAAGGGCATGCACAGGCACTTCTCTGTTCCCAGTTGCACCCCACCACTCAAGCGTTCTACCAAGTGGAGGACCTCTGCTGTTTCCCTTGACACTACAACCTATTCAATGTTCCAGCGAGCTCTACAAAGTCAAAAGAATTCTGTGTATGTATTCCTTCATGCCTGCTTTTGCAGGGAGGACAAGGTACAAATTGAATGAACTAAATAAAATAAAATAAATTCATTACAGTGTTCTTCAGATTTAGTGCACTACACCCACTGTTCATGTGAACTGCCCCACCTTTGCCTCGATCGCGCCTGGATTCCCGGCAAAAGTAACTGGCCCCCAACCTCTGATCTCTTGCTCATGTGAACGCATGTGAGCCAGTTTGGTGTTGTGGTTGAGTGCACGGACTCTAATCTGGGAGAACCGGGTTTGATTCCCCACTCCTCCACTTGCACCTGCTGGATGACCTTGGGCAAGCCGTAGTTCTGATAAGAGCTGTTCTTGAAAAAGAGCAGGTTCTGTCAGAGCTCTCTCAGCCCCACCTACCTCACAGGGCGTCTGTTGTGGGGAGGGGAAGGAGTTTGTAAGCCGCTCTGAGACTCCTCTGGGTAGTGAAGGGTGGGGTATAAATACAATCTCTTCTTCTTCAAGTGGGGAGCTGAACCCGGTTGTCCAGATCAAAGTCCACCATTCTTAACCAACCTGGCTCCCAGACTGTTCAGTGTGTTGAACAAACTCTGTTTCCCCAAAAGCCCACGGTCTCCTCCTGTTCACTGGACTCCGGGTTTCTTGCAACTGAGGCTTTTGGGGGATGGAACCTGGGCCCCCCTATGTGTATTTTCCCAGTAAACTGCCAGTTTCTCTCCCTGTCCCTGTGCTATACAAAATGTTTTTGGCTAACAGTTGGGATGGAAAACTGATCTTCCACTCAATGTTCCTCTGGCAAGATTCAGGGTGGGGAATGAAACGAAGAGAAGCATCTCTTGCCCTGTTGGTGTGAAATGCAATGGCTTGGTGCTAGAAAAGAATCCACCCCCCTGGTGTTTTTTTTGGGCGGGGGGAGAGAAACCAGAATCTTTCACTGGGCTGTAAGGGCTTTACTTGGGGGGGGGGGGCTGTTCGGGGAGAAAGAAAACATTCCAAATGGTGTGTTTTTCAGAAAGATCAAGTTTAAATTAAAACCAGTGTCTGGACAGCACTCTCTCCCCTTTTCTGGTTACCTTACAGAAATCGGATGGTTGCAGGCACGCGCATGAATTTTTGTCACTTAACGAGTTCCATCCTCAGAGCTGTGCGCAACACCTCTGCCAGCTTCCCGAGCCGAGACACGGCGGGAGCGCAGCCTAAATCATTGCAAAGTTTATGCATGGGATAGAGCAGGTCGAGAAAAACGTCCTTTTCTCCCTTTCTCACAAGAACTCGTGAGCACTCCATGAAATTGCTGAGCAGTCGGGTTAGAACGGATAAAAGGAAGTCCTTCTTCACCCAAAGAGTGATGAGCACATGGAATTCACTGCCACAGGAGGTGGTGGTGGCCACAAGCATGGACGGCTTCAAGAGGGAATTAGATAGGCATATGGAGCAGAGGTCCCTCAGTGGCTCTTAGCCACAAGGTATAGATGGGAACTCTCAGGCTGGGGCAAGGGATGCTGTCATCTTGGTGCTTGGGGGAGGCAACAGTGCGAGGGCTTCTGGTGTCCTGGCCCCACTGCTGGTCCTCCTGATGGCACCTGGTGTTTTTGGCCACTATGTGACAGAGTGTCGGACTGGATAGGAGGCCATTGGCCTGATCCAACATTGGCTTCCCTTATGTTCTTATAGTGCTGAAAAAACAGACAGAAATGGTAGGGGAAAACATTTGACCCAAAAAAGGGCTTCCTGGTTAATGTTAAGGGCTGTGCAGACAGAAATCACAACGGTGGTCAAATTGTAAAAAGCCCAGCAGCCCCTTTAAGACGAACAAACTTTATTGTGGCATAAGCTTTCGGGAAACACAGCTCTCTTCGACGAAGAGAGCTGTGTTTCTCGAAAGCTTACGCCGCAATAAAGTTTGTTCAACTTAAAGGTGCTGCTGGGCTTTTCACTATTTTTGCAGCAACAGACTTAACACGGCCGACTCCTCTGGAACTGTGGTCAAGGCCGATTCGGAGCCGGAAGGGAACGGCAGAAGGAAGTGGCCAAAACTGCCCTGAAGGAGGGAGGGTCTTGGGGTCTGCCCAAGAAAGGCAGGCTGTCCCCCCCAGCCAGATTCAAGTCGAAGCAGCCCCACGGCGAGCCCAGAACGGGGCGCCAGCGGCCTCTTGGGCCGCAGGCGTGAGCCGAGTTCCTACAGTACGTCGTCTTCCTTGTGCCACCCTTGGGTGGCCGGGCTGGACTCTGGAGAACTGCCCCTACGCCATTGCTCGTCGCCTTAGCAGCAACAGGGAAAAGGTACCAAATCCTGGGGAACGAACCAACGTCCCTTCTGCAGCGGCCGCCTCTGGATCCAAGCCCGGTCCGTGTTTTGGAGCGGTTCACAGTCCCTTTGACCTTAAAGGTACACCTGAGTTGTATTTCCCGATGACGGATAAAGGAAAGAAAAGCCATTGGTCTTCCACGAAAGGAGCAATCCGAAGGCCCTTTGGGATGCTCCAGCACCTCCTAGAACAGAGGGTGGTCTGCCACGGGGTGCCCACCTCTCCGGGTTGCTTGTGTTGCTTGTCTGGGTCCAGCAAGGCCCTTTCTGCAGTTCAACAAAAGCCTTAAGCAGTATGGGACGCACATACCCCTCACCGGTGCACTTGGCTAATGCTGGGTGTAGGAAACGCCAGGAGGTTTGGAGAGGGATCTTATTCCCGCTGGCGGCACAGAGGTCCACCGTGCAAAGCAGCCGAACTCCTGAAGGGATCTGGCTTCTGTAGTCTGGGGGTCCATCATAATTCCGGGGGGGGGGGATCTCCGGGCCCCCACCTGGAGGTTGGCGACCCTAGGTAGGTGTTGCGGTCCCGTGGGAATCTAGCAGAGCGGGCGGAGTGTCCCCGTTGGTTGCAGCGGCGCAAAGGGCTCCGAGCATCGTCCTCACTGCAGAGTTTGTAAGAGGCCCCGGAAGTTTTCTAGCTCCTTAACGCTGGTTGAGATCCTGCATTGGAAAGGGGGGGGGAAAGAACCGGAAAGAGGATTTGGTGAGAGGCGAGGCAGACCACCGCTGAACGGCTCTCGCCTTAAAAACCTTACAGCGTCGCCTTAAGTCAGCTGTGATCACCACCCTCCTGGGCTGTTCTGCTAAGCTACCGGTGGCGGCATTTAGAAGAAGAGATTGGATTTATACCGCGCCCTTCACTCAGAGTTTCAGAGCGTCTTACAATCTCCTTTCCCTTCCCCTCCCCACAACAGGCACCCCGTGAGGGAGTTGGGGTGGAGTGAGTTCTCTCGAGGACTGCTCCTGAGAGAACAGCTCTGAAAGAACTTGTAACTGACCCAAAGTCACACCAGCAGCTGTATGTGGAGGAGTGCCTGAATCGAGTCTAAGTATTGGGGGGTGGGATGGGAAATATTACCTAAAAAATACGTCAGACTAGAGAAAAAGCGACAACTCACCTCCCAAACGCATTGAAGAGGGCTACGATTTCCTGCCTTGTTAGATGAAACTTTGGAGACGGGCCTCTCTCCGGCATGTTTTCAATTTGGCTTTCAGAAAACAGGATCTTGAGCGCCGTTCCCAAACCCTGAGTCTACAAGCAGCAGGAACAAAAGGCAGCTTTAAGTCCACCTGCATACAGTGAATCCAAAAAGGATTTGGAATGCCCCTCCCCTGAGGCCTGCCCAGTTCCCACCCTGTTGGCATTTAGGTGCCAAGCTACAACTCTTCTCTTTGCCCAGGCAAAAAAAGAGAGGCTTTTTGTTATATATGCAGACCGCCACCAGGGGTCCGCGGCACAGGCAGGAGCTTGACTCCTGGAACAATGGAAACATCGGATCCTGGTTCCCCCAGCCCCAACCAACAGCCACTTTGGCGGGACATTTAAACCCTCCAATGGGAATAGGGGGTGCTGGGTGGATATGTATATAGTTGGCCCTGTCGGCCGTTAAGAGTAGTCTTTGTCTGTGTTAAATACAATAAACGTGTGCTAGAGCATGTCGTTGTCCAAGTCCTCCATGCGGCGAACCCAGTAGTTTTTACTTTTATCCCACGTTTAAGTTGTCTGAGTATTTGATCTGTTTCCCACACCTTTGGTGTTCTTATCACTTGCTCTGTTGGGCGTTATGGCTGTTAATTTATTTACTGTAGTTGCAGCCTGCCCTTTGTGCTGAAACTCAGAGGGGGATTACAAAATTTAGCAATGCAATAGGAACACTGTTAAGCTATATAGTGAACATTGTAATACGGCTACATGCCAAGTGGGTCCCCGTGTGGGTCTGAAGCAGCAAAACAAAGTTTGAGTCCAGTGGCACCTTTAAGATCAACAAAGTTTTATTCCTGGTATAAGCTTTCGTCTGCACACACACTTCTTCAGAACTGGCTGGCCACTGTGTGAGACAGGATGCTGGACTAGATGGACCCCTGGTCTGACCCAGTAGGGCTCTTCTGACATTCTTACGAAGGCCTCGGCCTCTGTGCCCTGCTGTTGGCCCTCCAGAGGAACTGGCTGCCCCCTGTGTGAGACAAGATGGTAGACTAGATGGACCCTCACTGGTCTGATCCAGCAGGGCTCTTCTGATGTTCTTATGAAGGCCTCACCCTCTCTGCCCTGTTGTGGGCCCTCCAGAGGAAATGGTTGGCCACTGTGTGAGACGGGATGCTGGACTAGATGGACCACTGGTCCAATCCATCAGGGCTCTTATGTTCTTATGAAGGGCTCGGCCTCTCTGCCCTGCTGTTGGCCCTCCAGAGGAACTGGTTGGCCACTGTGTGGGACAGGAGGCTGGACTAGATGGACCACTGGTCCGACCCAGCCTCGGCCTCTCTGTCCTGCTGTTGGCCCTCAGATTGGGCACTGTGTGGGACAGGAGGCTGGACTAGATGGACCACTGGTCTGATCCAGCAGGGCTCTTCTGAGGTTCTTATGAAGGCCTCGGCCTCTCTGCCCTGTTGTGGGCCCTCCAGAGGAACTGTTTGGCCACTGTGTGAGACGGGATGCTGGACTAGATGGACCACTGGTCCAATCCATCAGGGCTCTTATGTTCTTATGAAGGGCTCGGCCTCTCTGCCCTGCTGTTGGCCCTCCAGAGGAACTGGCTGCCCCCTGTGTGAGACAAGATGCTGGACTAGATGGACCCCCACTGGTCTGATCCAGCAGGGCTCTTCTGATGTTCTTATGAAGGCCTTGGCCTCTCTGCCCTACTGTTGGCCCTCCAGAGGAACTGATTGGGCACTGTGTGAGACAGGATGCTGGACTAGATGGACCCCTGGTCTGATCCAGCAGGGCTCTTATATTCTTATGAAGGCCTCAGCCTCTCTGCCCTGTTGTTGGCCCTCCAGAGGAACTGGTTGGCCACTGTGTGGGACAGGAGGCTGGACTAGATGGACCACTGGTCCGACCCAGCCTCGGCCTCTCTGTCCTGCTGTTGGCCCTCAGATTGGGCACTGTGTGGGACAGGAGGCTGGACTAGATGGACCACTGGTCCAATCCAGCAGGGCTCTTCTTATGTCCTTATAAAGGCCTCAGCCTCTCTGCCCTGTTGTTGGCCCTCCAGAGGAACTGGTTGGCCACTGTGTGAGACAGGATGCTGGACTAGATGGACCCCTGGTCTGATCCTGTTCTTATA
>NW_015160854.1:142291-152193 GCF_001447785.1 Gekko japonicus | reverse complement strand
TCTTCCGATGTTCTTATGAAGGACTCGGCCTCTCTGCCCTGTTGTTGGCCCTCCAGAGGAACTGGTTGGCCACTGTGTGAGACGGGACTACTGGTCTGATCCAGCAGGGCTCTTCTGATGTTCTTATATCCGTTTCCCCTCAACTTTTATGTTGCATTTGCTTTGTATGGGTTGCAGGTCCTTTCTTTGCCTTCCCCTGGAAGTCTCCTCCTGACACAGGTAAGTGCTTCATTCGCAGAACAAATCCAGAGGATCCAACCGAAGATGAGGCAGCCATCTGCAGGTAGTGGATTTGGGGCATCATGCCCCATTAATCAGCTCTACCCGGAAGGTCTCAGGAGGAAGCCCCCCTGAAAATGCCTGAGAACTGTACAAGCGAAAGCACAGTGGTTCAGTGTGGTCTCTGCATTAGACCTTTCTGGTGGACTGACCCCCATATTAACTAGCATTTTTGCATAGGGGTGTGTGTGGTGGGGGCGTCCTCCTGTATCAAACCAGGCAGACGTTTCAAACGGATTAATAAATTCAAGCCTTCTTCTGCATAGATTAAGCACCATTTTTGCATCAACCAGGTTAGGGTGACGGGTCTTCAAGACACACGTACAGACAGATCAACAGAAATCTTTGCAGCGAGAAAAGACAAAAAATGGCTTCCTTACTTGTAGCTTCCCCCAGAGGCGACATTTTATGCATCCCACGCAGTCCATAATCCTTGAAATGTTCCTAAAATGGAGCCGAAACTCCTCCTGGAGGGGGCGAAATGAAAAAATTATCAGGGTCTCAGACGGAGGTCTTTCACATCACCTACTGCCAAGGAGATGCCGGGGAATTGAACCTGGAACCTTTTGCGTGCCAAGCAGACGCTCTAACGCCGAGCCACGGCCCCTCCCCAGTGAGCCCCACCACAACGGTGGTCCTCGTTCCTGACGAGTCCCAAAGTAGCAGAAACTACCAGCGACAGAATTTCCCCCTCACTGTCCTTCTGAACAGCCCAGCAGGCCTCACAGGGTAGAGACGTGACAATTCCCTGGCAGTGGCAAGTTGACGTTTCTGGTCACCTGAGGCGGTGGCTATTTGCCACGGTCCTCTCCCCCTTTGCCCACACGTCACCGCTGCTGACACCGCTCCTGCCCAGGGACGGATAATCCGTCTCTCTTCAGAAATAGAGCAAGCGGGCAACGGGAGGGCCTTCCTGAGCTCTCCCATGATTCCACCCCCTCAGCCACCATTTTGCTTGCCCTAGCGACAGGCAGCTCCAGGGCTATTTTTGGGCAGGAACGCACAGGAACGGAGTTCCGTCTGGCTCCCAAGTTGGCCACGCCCAGCAGGAGCTCATTAGCATAATAGGCCACACCCAACAGCAGAAACTCATTGGGATTGGCTACAATTAGGGGTGTGTGGCCTAACATGCAAAGGAGTTCCTGCTCCAAAAAAAAGGCCCTGGGTTTTGTCAACTGGCTGGATGACCACACTTCTCGTAACAGGGGTGTGTGGCCTAATATGCGAATGAGCTGTGCTGTCAGGGGTGTGGACTAATATGCTAATGAGTTCCTGCTGTTGGGTATGGCCTATTATGCTAATGAGTTCCTGCTGGGCTTTTTCTACAAAAAAAGGCCCTGGCGCAGCTCTGTGTAGCGAAGGAATCTCCCTCAGAGGAACGAATCTTATTTGGGAACGGGCACACGTAGATTGTCGTACTAGCTTTTACAGAGGTCTGGAGGAGGTAAAACGGACAACTTTCTCCAGCTCCCAGGCAAAAGAGACAGACGGGGCTGGCGACACACAGGGATAGGAGGTTGCTCCCCTCCAAACCGGATACCGGAGGTAGTCACCTCAGGCGGCTTCATTATACAGCCAGGCCTCGCTCTTCAGATTCCTGCATCTCCCTCTGGTCTCTCCTAAATTTGGATTCCTAAATTCCCCTGAGGACTCTCGCCCCTTCTGCTTGTGTTTCCTTCAGGGTTTTGCTTGTTATCCCGCTGCCTTTGTCCCTCCCTGCCCACCTCCACAGAGATTTCTGCCATTTAAGCTTCTACTTTCCTAAACCACTTTCCAGACCTCCGTCTATTCCTCACAGTTCTTCCTTTTCAGTGGTCATTTCGTAGAAAAAGAGGTGCAGGGGCTCATTAGCATAACTCATTAGCATAACTCATTAGCATATGCCACACCCCCTGACACCACCGGAAGGGTGTCAGAAGGCAACACCCACTGCTCAGGCTCCACTGGACTGTTTTCAATTGCTAGCTATTGGGGCGGGGGGGGGGGGGCAGGGCGGGCGTCTCTCCCAGTTTTTTGGGTCGTGGAGGTGGGGGGGGGGGGGGGGGGTCTGCAACTTACCTGGCTGCTTCTTGCTCCTCGTGGCCCGACTGAGGGCTGCTGGGAGCAGGAGGCAGGGCTTGTTGCATGTGCCCGCCCCCTGGGCTCCTTACTGCCGGAGCTCCGCTCCTGTGCGCTCCCGCAGGAAATGACCCCTGCTCCTTTTGTGGGGCCTACCTGAAGTTTTAAGCCCAGCCAGACTGACCATTAATCCTTTCCTCACAGAAGATGGACTACAAACATGCTCCCGAGCTTAGACCCTTGAGCAGCTGGAACGTTTGTGGATATCTGATAACGTCCTTCAGACTTCGGCCAATTGCTGCAGAATGTTTTATTTGTCACGAGGGCACCAGATAGACTGTATGCCTACTCTACAAATGGAGAAAAATGCTTTCTGTCTGCCTGAAGAAAAACGTCTGAAGAAAATTTTACCTTTAACTTGGCGGCCTCTCTCTGGTTTCCAGCAAACAGTGAATTTTCGTCGAAGTGCAAAGGGAAAGATCTGAAAGGGAAGGGAAGGATACTTTCAAACTGGAGCCCTTCTCTGAAAATACCTCAAGGATTTTCAGTTTTAAATAATACCATTCAAATAATTTAATTCCCATCTGATTTCACAACTGGCTTCCGGAAAATACTCACCCTTCCCCTCCCTGCAAACAGACAACCTGTGAGGGAGGTGGGGGCTGAGAGTGCTCTTTCGAGGACTGCCCTTGAGAGCAGCTCTGAAAGAACTTGTGACTGACCCAGCATCACACCAGCAGCTGCAGGTGGAGGCATGTTGTATATTCTTATGATTTTAATGCTTTGTTATATTTATGTAAGAGTTTTCGATGATACACCGCCCTTAGCGCTGTCCTAAATCAGATTTAATTAATAAATAAAGCAGGAGCCCTGTCCTAAATCAAATTTAATTAATAAATAAAGCAGGTGTAAGTATCTGAATTATTATTATTTTTTCTTTATCAGCTTTTCCTGGGGCCCCCCCCCCCCCGACCTGCTTGTGCAGCTGCTGTTGGTTTCCACAAACGTCTCTTGGATTTCAGCATATTAAACCTGGTTCCTAGCTTCTTCCAACAAAGGGAAGTTGACAAGTTTCCAGGCAAACGATTCACACGCCACACAAAACGAATCAGTTGTTGCCCGCAGGACAAGCTAAAGGCTGTGGACCAAGATGGCTTTGGAAGGGGGAATCGGCACACTCGTTCACAAGACGGTCAGTTTTTGCTCCTTGTTAAACACTCCACTTTTGAAAAACCATTCTGCTGATTCGCAAACAGACGTGGTTCAGGCTTTATCCCGGACTCCCCTCATTCTCCTACAAACATCGTGTTCCATTTCCCCATCAGTGTGGAGACCGGCACTTTCAGACGTGCACTTTCAAGCCACTCCCAAAGCACTGTAAGGATCGTTTGCAAGTGGACTTCCCCATTCCACACAGTAAAATCCATTTGCAAAGTACAGAGAAAGCAGACTGAAAGTGCATTGTCCAGTGTGTGTGAAAGCATGCATGCGTTTAAGGAGAAAAAGGAAGAGACTGGATTTATACCCCGCCCTTCACTACCCAAAGGAGTCTCAGAGCGGCTTACAATCTCCCTTCCCTTCCACTCCCCACAAGAGATACCCTGTGAGGTAGGTGGGGCTGAGAGAGCTCTTTCGAGGACGGCTCTTGAGAAAACAGCTCTGAAAGAACTTGTGACTGACCCAAGGTCATGCCAGCAGCTGCATGTGGCGGAGCGGGGAATCAAACCCGGTTCTCCCAGACCAGAGTCTGCGCTCCTAATCACTACACCAAACCAGTGTTCCCTCTAAGCTGAGTTAGTGTGAGCTAGCTCAGTTTTTTAGCCTCTGGCTCACACATTTTTGTCTTCGCTCAGGAAGGACGGCTCCAAAGCAAACTGATTGATGCAGCAGCCAAATGGCTCACTCACAACTTTAATGCCGGTAGCTCACAGGACTCCACAGCTTAGAGGGAGCACATTGCCCTGGAGGTCGCTTCCAAACCTGCCTTTCCTCAGGGTTCAAGGTGACTTAAAAGCCAGCCAGTTTGGTGAAGTGGTTAAGTGCACGGACTCTAATCTGGGAGAAGCGGGGTTTGATTCCCCACTTCTCCACATGCAGCTGCTGGTGTGACCCTGGGTCAGTCACAAGTTCTCTCGGAGCTGTTCTCTCAGGAGCAGTCCTCGAAAGAGCTCTCTCAGCCCCACCTACCCCACAGGCACTGTTTCCTCTAAGCTGAGTTAGTGTGAGCCAGCTCACAGTTTTTTAGCTTCCGGCTCACACACTTTTGTCAGGAAGAAGGGCTCCAGAGCAAACTAATTTATGCAGTAGCCAAATCGCTCGCTCACCACTTTAATACGAGTAGCTCACAAAGTAGAGTTTTTGCTCACAAGGCACCACAGCTTAGTAGGAGCATTGCACCGAACTGGCTTTGAATCATCGGAGCTTTACACCAGGTGGAGGGGGAGTTTTGCGCCAAGGAAAGCAGTATCTTGCGACCTGTTGTACAGATGATGCTTTTAGATCTTTGGCCTTCTCTGACGTTATCATTGTGTCCCGCCCCCCAACAGTTCCCCCAAACGTCAACCGTGGCCGCCCGTACTTGACTGAATGGAGAATCTCCAGCAAGAGACTCTTGACTTCTCCGTCTCTGTCTTTGTCGCCTGTGAACAGCTGGAAATCGGGGCGCTCGAAGAAAGGCAAGACTTTGGAGAGGGCCCGTAGCTCGATCAAATAGATAAAGTAGAGGTTCTTCAGCCTCCTGGGGCCCTCGCCTTGAGTCAGGAGCTCGTCGAACCGCTGCTGAAACTCGGTCACGTTGTGACCCCATTGCTTCTTTGACCAGGTGTCTGGAAAAAGGGGGGAAAGGCATTATAGCCGGGCAAAGAACAAAAGCCACGTGAAAAATACCTTTTGCGAAGACCGGGGGGCAATAAAAGCAACACAAAAAGATGGAAGTTTTTGAGTCCTCCAGGGTTTTTCTTCAGGCCGGATGTTAATAAACAGAAAGAGGGGGAAAGGGAGGAAAAGAAGAAAAGTACAGTGTTCCCTCTAAGCTGAGTTAGTGTGAGCTAGCTCACCATTTCTTAGCCTCTGGCTCACAGATTTTTGACTTGGCTCGGGAAGGAGGGCTCCAGAGCAAACTAATTTATGCAGGAGCCAAACTGCTCGCTCACAACTTCAGTGCCAGTAGCTCACAACGTAGAATTTTTGCTCACAAGACTCCACAGTTAGAGGGAACATTGTTCAGGACCCAAACGTGAGAGCTCTTCTCTGAATCTTGAACTGGCGGCCCCTTTTGCCTTCCGAGCACAAGAACGTGGAATGGCAGCCTCCAACTGCAAACTGCTTGCTAGCGGGCACTCAAGTGATTTCAGTGTGTCAGCTAGGCGCTGCCATAGCTGGTGGAAGTGGGGGGGGGAAGCTGATGAATAGTCTGTCGCTCTAATGGAATCTTAAGTTTCGTTTCTTCCTGTCAAGTCTTATCTGCTAGCCTAGGCCGGTGACCTTGGCCCCTTGCTGCTGCTTTCCCGGGAACGCAGACCCGTTAGCTTAGGCGGGCTTTGGCTTATTCCCTGATTGGCTCAGACCCATCAGGGGGACCCCTTCGAATTTTGTGTAACTTTGCACTGTGCGCGCTTTCAATCAGTTCTGACACAGAGTGTATGCACAGATGACCCGCCTTTACTGTACTCAATAAACTTGATCCTTCTGAAGGGGCGTTGTGGAGAACTGATTGCTGCGGGACTCTGACACAACGCGGGAAAGATCTGAACCCGGGACTTCCCAAATCATGGCTCATTCACTTATCCATTTTTCCACATCTGAGATCTCCAGAAGGGTTACCGACTGCCCATTATCTTATTGATCTGATCAGTAAAACTGTTCGAGGAGGTCACCAGTATCGGGGCCTGAAAACCTATCAACTTCAAGTAGTGGACATGCCCATTAATCAGCGTGGATAAAACCTTAATGTGTTCAACCAAAAGTATACTTATATCCAATACATGCTTTACATTAACAATTCTAATTTCCGGGTTTTCACCAGGTCTTTGAACAGCTTGCAACTATATAGCTTATTTTCTAACTGAAATCCCCAACAACAATCAATTGTGCGAGAACGGCGCTGAGAGAACTTGTGACTGACCCAGGGTCACACCAGTAGCTGCATGTGGAGGAGCGGGGAATCAAACCCGGTTCTCTCAGATTAGAGTCTGCGCTCCCAACCACGACACCAAACTGGCTCTCTTCTCTTCTGAGAAGAGTCCAGATAAAACGTCGGCCTAAGGCTTTGGAGAGCCGCTGCTAGTCAGAGCAGGTCTAGATGGACGAAAAGCTTCACGGAGAACGAGGAACGCGTAGCAATGACATTGAGGAATTTCAGACAGACGATATAATCCGGAAGAGGAACGTTTCCCAAACGGTTTCTGGTCTGTCATTTCAGACATATCCATTTTAGAACCGGTTCCCTACTGGAATATATTTGTAATTTCAGACACAAACGCTTCTGTCCCGTTTAGGAAACGAGGCTGAAGCGTTTTACCTGTCAACCGCTTCCAAGTAGTCTTCAGTTTCCTCTCCCGGTTCCGATGCGCTTTTTACCGCTGTTTTTCACCCGTGCGGGCGATCTCCGGCTTTTTTTTGGTGAACGTTCGCTTTATAGCGTTATAGCGCTATAACACTATATCAATGCCATTGGAATGCCTGGAATGCTTTGTTATACTGCTATAGCGCTATAAAGCAAACGTTCCCCCCCCCCAAAAAAAAGCCGGAGATCGCCCGCATGGGCGAAAAACGGTGGGGGGAAAGCGGTGCAGTCTGAAATGGCAAACCGCTTCAGATCCAGCTCTTTACCGGAAGGGGAAAGCCATGTGTGAAATGGCAGCCCTATACCGGTTTACTCCACGACGGATCAAAAACAGCTTCAAAACGGGTTAAAAAGGATCATGTGAAATTCCTCAATCTCTCCTTTCAGTCACAGTGTCCCTCGAGCAAGAACAGGGCTCCTCTGCCCAGACCTTCCTTCTGTTCCTGCCAAATATGGGCCCCAGTCACACAGAGGATTTGCTGCGCGAAAGGCACGAACGTTGGGCGGATTTTCGGGGCGCGATCACACTGCGACACCTGGGAAGCATAGCGCACCCGTGGCGTCCTGCCGAAGATGCGGAGTTAAAAAGTAACAAGGAAAGTGCACTGGTATCCGGAAAAAGCGCAGCACAGGCGGGCGTCTGATCGTGGCAGCGCTAGTATCCCATGGCCTCCAGTGCCCGTCCACATCCCGTCGCAAACTGGATGTTTTTGGTAAGTGCATGCGCACAAACACGAAACTGAAAGCAGTGCTGCTCTGCGGAACTGCGCGTGCGCACAAACGCAAAACGCTTGTGTGATCGCGCCGCTTCTTTGCCACGCTGCGGCATCGCCGTAGGATCGCCAGCTAACAGCCGAAGCACGGAGACTCGGGGGACCGTGTGATCGGGCTACCACGCTTTATTTTGCTCTGGGGCGAATAGCCACACCTGCCCCCCCCACCACCACCACGTTATCTGGCCCGTGTGACCGGGGCCAAGGATTTGGACACTCAGTGTTTCAAGCAGGGAGAGGTACCAACCTTGAAGAAGGTACCTGGCGCTGAGGTGAATGTTGATGCTTGCATGGAGACCGGAGATGAGCTTGTAGAAAGCCCGCTTCTCCACACAGAGGCCTGCAAGGAAGGGAGAGAGCTTGATTTGCTTGTTTTTAAAAAGAGCAACGGCCCTTCTGGCACCAGGAACGGCTGCACTGTGGCAAAAAATAAAAACGGGCCTGTGGGCAGTTTCCGCACCTGATCACCTGGCTACTAACAGTGGGAGACAACATTGAGGTTTGGGGCAGACTTTGGATACCAAGGGTGGGGAAGAGCATTGAATCAGGAGGGGATTTCACATTTTGGTTTGGGAAATCCGTCTACCTCTATTCTGGGGATTCCCGACCTACGATCATAGAGTTGGAAGGGACCTCCGGGGTCATCTAGTCCAACCCCCCCACACAATGCAGGAAATTCACGAATACCTCCCCCCTCAGTAACCGCTGTTCCATGCCCAGAAGATGACAAAAAACCCTCCAGGATCACTGGGGGGCAAACTGGCCTGGAGAAAAACTGTTTCCTGACCCCAAACTGGCGATCAGCATTCCCCTGGGCGTGTAAGAAAGGGCCACGAGAACTAAGCACTGAGGCAACCCTTCCTGCCCTCCCTTCTCATGGTCTGCCCGAGTTCACAGAATCCGCATTGCTGTCAGATGGCCATCTGGCCTCTGTTTTAAAACCTCCAAAGGAGGAGAGCCCACCACCACCTCCCGAGGAACCCTGTTCCACTGGGGAACCACTCTAACTGTCCGGAAGTTCTTCCTAATGTTTAGTTCTTCCTAATGTTTAGCTGGAAACTCTTTTGATTTAATTTCAACCCGTTGGTTCTGGTCCGACCTTCTGGGGCAACAGAAAACAACCCCACTCCATCCTCTACATGACGGCCCTTCAAGTACTTCAACAGTAGCTTTCGTCGGTTTTTGGAGAGGATTTGCTAGGTTTAAACATTCAAGCTCATTGTATTATTAATAGATTAGACTAACATTTTATAAGCTTATGTAAAGATCTTCACTACTTGGGCTTTTAGTGGTTAACTTTTCTTTCTCCTGTAAATGTTAGACTCCCTACCCTATTTTTCTTTGTAGTTTATAGAAAATCAATTTAAAAAATCCCCTTCGGCCCCCCCCCCCCAAAAAAAAGATACCCGGCTCCTTCAACCTTCCCTCAAAGGACTTGGTCTCCAGACCCCTCACCATCTTTGTTTCCTTCCTCTGGACATGTTCCAGCTTGTCTGTATCCTTCTTAAATTGTGATCCCCAAAACTGAACACAACAGCAAAATTACATAGAGAATCTGGTTACCTTCCAACCAGCTGTAAAACATGTTCCCTGGAAATAAACAGACAAAGAGAAAAATCATGAAAAGTGAGTCACAACCAGTGTTCCCTCTAAGCTGAGCTAGTGTGAGCTAGCTCACAGTTTTTTACCCTCCGGCTCACAGATTTTTGTCTTGGCTCAGGAAGGGATGGCTCCAAAGCAAACTAATTTACGCAGCAGCCAAATCGCTCACTCACAACTTTAATGCCAGTAGCTCACAAGGTAGAATTTTTGCTCACAAGACCCCACAGCTTAGAGGGAACATTGCTCACAACGGCAGCTGTTACCAGTTGCAATGGCTGCCCTTTCTGCTGAGGGAGCTCCCACAAGCAATGCCCCAAAGCAGTGCCTCCTTCACACACACCTCCCCAAGAAGTCACAGCTAATGGCTTTTGATGGACCTCTCCTCCTCCATGGACGGATCCTTCCCTGTCTGAAGGAGTGAGCTCACAAATCTCATTCCCTGCCAAAAATTTTGTTAGCCTTTAAGGTGCTACCGGACTCTTGCTCTGGTCTGAGGTCCCAATCAAAAATACACTCACCTTCATTTTCTCCTGGAGCCAAGGCAAATAGAGAGAGAGAGAGAGAGAGAGAGAGAGAGAGAGAGAGAGAGAGAGAGAGAGAGAGAGTGAGGGGCGCGGGGGGGGGAC
>NW_015160854.1:118649-141819 GCF_001447785.1 Gekko japonicus | reverse complement strand
GTTCTTAAAGGTGCCACTGGACTGTTTTGGATTGCTAGCTATGGGGGGGGGAAACGTGCAGATCTGCCCTCGCAGAGGAGGGAGAGCTTGTACCTGAATAAAACTTGGTCTTAAAGTTGCCACTGGACTGTTTTGGATTGCTAGCTATGGGGGGGGGAAACGTGCAGATCTGCCCTCGCAGAGGAGGGAGAGCTTGTACCTGAATAAAACTTGGTCTTAAAGTTGCCACTGGACTGTTTTGGATTGCTAGCTATGGGGGGAGGGGGAACGTGCAGATCTGTCCTCACAGAGGAGGGAGAGCTTGTACCTGAATAAAACTTGGTCTTCAAGGTGCCACTGGGCTGTTTTGGACTGGGGGGCTTCGGGGGGGAGGGCTTTGCAACTCACCTGGCTGCTTCTTGCTCTGACTGAGGGCTGCTGCGAGCAGGGGGTGGGGCTTGTTGCATGTGCCCGCCCCCTGGGCTCTTTACTGCCCTGCGCTCCTGCAGGAAATGACCCCTGGGTACGGGTCACTCCAATGAATAGTCACGGCTTTCTGCAATGTATTTCCTAAACACCTCTAGTATTTGTCTAGGCTCAGGGCTGAATGCTTTCTACCTGAGGAATTCTCTGCCCGGGCAAATCAAGTTTTGCTTCAAGGAAGAAAAAAAACCTGGATGCTGCAACCAACATTGTTTATACAAACCTATCTTATTTTGCATACTATAATTAGTGTTTGCAAATCAAGGGGAGGGCAGAGAACTATTCAGGGCCCTCCCATTTCTACCCTACTGATGGTACCCCTTTCTTTCTGGCTTCTGAAATGTTGCCAGGCAATTGCTCTAGACCAGGGGTGTCGAACTCATTCGTTATGAGGGCCGGATCCAATATAACTGAGACCTCTTTGGGCCGGGCCGGGTGTGTCACAAAATGTAATGCCAGGTAGCGGAGATATAAACTTTATAAAGGACACAAACACAAAGGGTTTTTTTTATCTAAAATAAAAACATGCCTAACACATTAGCACTCTTGCAGTATTTTGTTTATTCAGCAGTGTCTGATAACTGACACCTCTTGCTCTGAATTATTGCATCAAAATGTCTGTGCTGTTGCAGTCTTGAGTATGCTGCTCAGGTGTGTATCTGTAAGTTGCAAACCTACGATGACGCAGCAGCAGCAGACTTGGAAGAAGAAGCAGAGGACCGCCAGTTCCACTGCGGGCCTGATAGAAGCCCTCCGGGGGCCTGATCTGGCCCCTGGGCCACACGTTTGACACCCCTGCTCTAGACCTTTTTAGCAACCATAAGAACTAGATCCTTGCTGAGGTAGATCGAGATGGGTGGCCGTGTTAGTCTGTCCGCAGCGGTAGAAAAGAGCAAGAGTCCGGGAGCACCTTGAATTTTGTGGCAGGGTTTCTGAACCAGTGGGCAGTGACTCAAGCAAGCTCCTCCCCTGCCACAAATTTTGTTAGTCTTCAAGATGCTCCTGGACTCTTGCTCTTTTCTGCTGCTGCAGACAGACTAACACGGCCACCCAACTTTGTCTGTCTCCATGGAAGGAACCACCGTTAGCCATACGGAATGGAAATCCATCAACCTCGTGAAGAATCAATCCACTCTCCAAGATATAAGGACAGATGGAATCACATTCTAGCTGTATCTGAGCTGTGACTCATGAAAGCTCTAATTCTGCCACTGATTTTGTTAGTCTTTAAGGTACCACTGGACTCTTGCTCTTTTCTACTGTTAGATCTTTCCTGCTTCTGTTAAGTGAAAGTCCATATTCTTTGGATGCTGGCTCCAGCATGCAGTGACACCTTGTCAGATGCGTTCTGCTGGCGCTCCTGAAAAATCTCAGCACGCATTTAGCCTTTTCCGAGGTCAGTCATAATACCTGTCTCCCAATCCTCTAACATCTTGCCCCAAATCCAGAACTCTCTCTTTTTTAAAAAATCTCCTTTTAGAAGCAACGCAGTACAAACCGAACAGGAACTTTACCTCTGCCAGAAGTCAAGGGATTCAAAGGCCTTTTTATCGACTGTGGCCTAGGGAGATAAAGGAAAACATTTATTTATTTATTTATTTATTTAAACATTCATATCCCGCCTTTCTTCGTGGTTCAAGGCGGCTGACAATAATCGTTAAGAACATGCCCTGTTAAAAGTAAAAAATATAATAGCTAACCCCAAATCTATCCTCCCTCCCCCTCTTAAAAGATGCCTGGGGAGGGGGAAGGGATTGGATTTAAACTCTGCCCTTCACTCGGAGCTTCAGAGCAGCTTACAATCTCCTTTCCCTTCCCCTCCCCACAACAGGTACCCTGTGAGGTAGGTGGGGCTTAGAGAACTCTTTCCAGAACTGCTCCTGAGAGAACAGCTCTGAGAGAACTTGTGACTGGCCCAAGGTCACACCAGTAGCTGCATGTGGAGAAGTGGGGAATCAAAGAAGAAGAAGAGATTGGATTGGATTGGTTTTATACCCCGCCCTTCACTTGGAGTCTCAGAGCACCTTACAACCTCCTTTCCCTTCCCCTCCCCACAACAGGCACCCTGTGAGGTGGGTGGGGCTGAAAGAGCTCTTTCAAGAACTGCTCTTTCAAGAACAGCTCTGAGAGAACTTGTGACTGGCCCAAGGTCACACCAGCAGCTGCATGTGGAGGAGTGGGGAATCAAAGAAGAAGAGATTGGATTGGTTTTTATACCCCGCCCTTCACTTGGAGTCTCAGAGCACCTTACAACCTCCTTTCCCTTCCCCTCCCCACAACAGGCACCCTGTGAGGTGGGTGGGGCTGAAAGAGCTCTTTCAAGAACTGCTCTTTCAAGAACAGCTCTGAGAGAACTTGTGACTGGCCCGAGTTCACACCAGCAGCTGCATGTGGAGGAGTGGGGAATCAAACCCGGTTCTCCCAGATTAGAGTCTGCCGCTCTTAACCACGACACCAAACTGGCTGTCACCAAACTGGCGAAGTTTACACACGTACTTGAAGCAGTTCTCCTCATAAATGCTGTTCCAGATCCTCCAGGCGTCGGGCCCTTTGTAACCGGTGTAGCGCTCGGGATTGAGCAGGAGGTCTACGTACTCGGCCTCGGGAGACTGGATATCTAGGAAGCAAAGATATCCGTGTTCAGAGACAAAGGGAACCGTCTGATACGCCCGGCCAGGCCAGGAGGCATCTTCCTTGTTGGGATGTCAGGGAGAAATTGGGTTAGGAGGAGCCGACTTGCTTCAAGCAGGACTCCGAAGTTCCTTTGCTCCCCCGGAGGGTAGCCCTGGACTGCCCGACCCAAAAAGCCAAGCGGGCAAAGCGCCAGCTCTCTCACAGCTTCACCCAGAAATCCCAAAGGATTTTCAGTCCTGAGCCCCGCCTGAATTGTAGCCACAACAGCAAACGCAACTTAACCCCAACAATACCATCGGCTTCGCAAAAGCTGTTCGCAGCATCGTCGTGCCGGGTCCACTTCCTCACGGCCTCCACGGTTTTCACACTGCAAAGGGAAGAAGGAAATATCGGTGGTTACAATATCCATCTCACCGCTGCGCCTTTATGCTGGCCCGCTTAAATGTATTTCCAACGATGGTAACTCTGGGAAGATTTTGAGGCCTTCCTTACTCAGATCGCCTTTGTCTGCGCAATTCTGGCGAAATTGAAACCTTAGATCATCTGCTGTTTCGCTGTCCCCACTGGACTCAAGTTAGAGGCACTTATATCTTTCCTATTCTTACAAAGACGAATCTTCCCGCGTAACCTTGGGTGCTTTCAGTACTGTTATCTGACTCAAATGCCGATGGACTGATAACAGCTAATGTGGCGCGGTTCCTGGCTTGATAACAGCTAACGTGACGCGGTTCCTGGCTAAGGTGGCTGCTCTCAAGAAACACTGAAAATTTCAGCACTTCTGAAAACTCCGACACCGACTTTTAATCTTCGGATGATTTTAGTCAGTTGGCTCCGCCCCAAGTGTAGTTAGGTAATTTTTTATCTCTGGGCTCAGCCTGGGTTTTATGTGACTGTGATTATGTACCTTGACACATGTTATGTCTATTTTATGTACCTATTTTATTCCCCTTTTGTATCCTCTTGGTCAAGACTTCGGTCATATAGACCTGTAATGAATTGAATTGAATTGAACTGAATATCCCTGGGACAGATGCACATCATTACGAAGTCCTAGAGTTAGAAAGGACCTGAAAGGTCATCGAGCCCAACCCACTCCACTCACTGCAGGAAACCCAACCCAAATCTGACAGCTGGCTGTGTAAACGATGCTCGAGAGCTCCAGCAAAAGAGAGCCCACCTCACTCCCAGGTCATAGGTTCAGCAGCTGTAAAACACATTAGCTGTTTTCACCTCATGAGCAACCAAAATCTAACCATCTGTAAATCCAACCCATTAAAGCGAGTCTTTGACTCTGAAGCCATAGAGAACAAGGCCATAGAAAACAAGGCCACTTTGGTGCCGTGGTTAGGAGCTCGGACTCTAATCTGGGAGAACCAGGTCTGATTCTCCACTCCTCCACGTGCAGCTGCTGGTGTGACCTTGGGTCAGCCACAAGTTCTCTCAGAGCTGATCCCTCAAGGGCAGTCCTCGAAAGAGCTCTCTCGGCCCCATCTACCTCCCAGGCAGTGTTCCCCGTAAGCTGAGTTAGTGTGAGCCAGCTCACAGTTCTTTAGCCTCCGGCTCACACATTTTTGTCTTAGCTCAGGAAGGATGGTTCCAGAGCAAAGTAATTTATGCAGTAGCCAAATTGCCTGCTCACAACTTTAATGCCAGTAGCTCACAAAGTAGAATTTTTGCTCACAAGACTCCACAGCTTAGAGGGAACATTGCTCCCAGGGTGTCTGTTGTGGGGAGGGGAAGGGAAAGGAATTTGTAAGCCGCTCTGAGACTCCAAGTGAAGGGCGGGGTATAAATCCAATTTCCTCCTCCCCCTCTTCTTCTTCATGGCTTTGCCCAGATGATAACCCTCCAAGTATGTCTTCCTTAAAGTGCAGCTCCCAGAACTGCAGGGCTGCACTGAGCCGTGGCCTCTCCCCATATAATCCAGAAGAAAGAGCACCTTAACGATTCATCGACGGCTCCGAGCCTCTCCTCTTCTTCGCAGTCCTTAGCAGAGGTGTTGGCTTCTTCCGAATACTAAAAAAGAAGACCAGAGGTGGTAGAGCCAGTTTGGTGTTGTGGTGAAGTGCACGGACTCTAATCTGGGAGAACCGGGCTTGATTCCCCACTCCTCCACTTGCACCTGGCTGGATGACCTTGGGCAAGCCGTAGTTCTGATAAGAGCTGTTCTTGAAAAATAACAGTTTCTGTCAGAGCTCTCTCCACCCCACCTACCTCACAGGGTGTCTGTTGTGGGGAGGGGAAGGGAAAGGAGTTTGTAAGCCGCTCTGAGACTCCTTTGGGTAGTGAAGGGCGGGGTATAAATCCAATCTCTTCTTCTTGGGCTGTGCTGAAGGCATCAGTTGGCCTTAACCCGGCCCAGTGCACAAAAGAGTTCAGTCCAGATGCACTTTTCCTAGTTCCACCAGATCCTGGCTAGGATTGTGGCTACAGCAAGGCTGGTTTTACCCCCCAGGACCCGTAATCACTCACCTTGTAACTGGCTGATCTAATTCCGTCAGGGATCTTGTTCTGAAAAGAGAAGAAGAAGAAGAAGAGATTGGATTTATACCCCGCCCTTCACTACCCAAAGGTGTCTCAGAGCGGCTTACAAACTCCTTTCCCTTCCCCTCCCCACAACAGACACCCTGTGAGGTAGGCGGGGCTGAGAGAGCTCTTGACCGAAACGGCTCTTTTTCAAGAACAGCTCTTATCAGAACTACGGCTTGCCCAAGGTCATCCAGCAGGTGCAAGTGGAGGAGTGGGGAATCAACCCCGGTTCTCCCAGATTGGAGTCCACGCACTTAACCACTACACCACGCACTTAACCACTACACCAAACAGAGATGACCGATCAAAGCCTGATTCACTGCATTCAAATCTCCAAACAGAACAGTCTCTCCGATTCTGCGGGGCTGGGGGGTGTCAATTTGAGCCTGAAGTCAATTTGGCCCCACCCCAATAGACTCGGTTGCTATGCACACTGTCACCCACCCATCCGCTATGCCTCTGCGTTAACCACTAGGCAGCAAGGCCAGTTGAACGTCTTGAAGGGGGCAGATTTCGCACTGGGATGCCCAGCTCCGCCGACCCTGCTAGATCAGACAAAATTACGAGTGGCAACTGGTGACCCACCAACTCTACCCGAGTCCCCCATTTGACCCCAGGTAACCCCCCCTCCTGGAGCTGTGGTGGCTCAAGTGGTTAAGACGTTGAACTGCAGGCTGTGGAAGGTCGGTAGTTCAGCAGTTCAAGACCCGGGTGCCGCAAGACGGAGTGAGCTCCCGTCTCTAGTTCCAGCTCCTGCCAACCTAGCAATTCGAAAGCAAGAAATTGCAAGCAGATAAATAGTACCGCTTCGGTGGGAAGGGAACAGCATTCCGTGCGCCTTGGTGTTTAGTCATGCCGGCCACATGACCACGGAAACGTCTTCGGACAGTGCTGGCTCTTCGGCTTTGAAACGGAGATGAGCACTGCAACCCTAGAGTCGGATTCGACTGGCTTTCGAGCAAGGGAACCTTTATCTTTACCTTTAACCCCCCTCCTCCCTAATTGTGTGCCACTGTTCCTTCTTTAAAAAGTCCCAGGCCAAGAGCTCTCGGTAAGGATTACCGCGGCCTCTGTTGCAGATCACTGGGAAGGAAGAGGTTAAAGAGCCCTTTGCCCCCCTGGAGTGGGTGGGGCCAATGGTAACAGCATTTTAACCTCACACAATTCAAAACACATGGCCCTTGTAAAAAAATATATCAGTTGCCGACCAGCATTACCGGAGTCGCAAAATCAAACACAGACTACAATCCCGCCCCCGCCCCCAAAAGACTGATTTCCCAAAGTTACAGAAAGTTAATTATAAAATTGAAAGAAACTATTCTGCAATGAGTATTGTCATGGCAACGGATATATCTTAAAGCACAAGTGCGAAAGCTACTTAACCCGTAGGATCCAAGAAGGAGGGAAAGCTGCAAGCCGCCAAGTTAAGTTTCATATTATTCATTTTTGTAAAATAATCAATCTTTACAGATACAGGATGTTTCCGCATTCTCCTTTTCCTTGCTTGTAAGTTCCTTTTTCTTTGGGGTGGGGGGTGGTGAGGTCTGTTCCGCACTTATTTTGCTCCTTCTAGGGGTCCATTCAATATTGCAACCAGTTTATGTCCAGCATAAAAACCTGAAGTTTAAATCTGCAGGAAGATATGCCGGACATACACAGGTGTAATATGGAATCAACCTCTAGAGGGAGCCAAACCAGCTGTGGAACAGTAACACCCTGCCTCCCCCCCAAAAAAAGAAACAGGAACTTACGAGCGAGGAACATGAGAATGTGGACAAGCTCACAGGCAAGCCCGATCTCGTCAGATCTCGGAAGCGAAGAAGGGCGGACCCTGGCAAGTACTTGGATGGGAGACCTCCAAGGAATACCAGGGCCTGGACGCTGGGGCAGGCAAATGTCAAGCCACCTCTCTGAAACGTCCTAACCCCACTAGTAACAATGGTAACAGCCTTTTAACCTCACAGAGCCAGTTTGGTGTGGTGGTTAAGTGCGCGGACTCTAATCTGGGAGAACCGGGTTTGATTCCCCACGCCTCCACTTGCACCTGCTGATGTGACCTTGGGTCAGTCACAAGCTCTGGCACAGCTGTCCTTGAAAAAGAGCTGTTTCTGTCAAGAGCTCTCTCAGCCCTGCCTACCTCACAGGGTGTCTGTTGTGGGGAGGGGAAGGGAAAGGAGTCTGTAAGCCGCCCTGAGACTCCAAGTGAAAGGCGGGCTATAAATCCAATCTCTTCTTCTTCTTCTAGGGGTCACCAGAAGTCAACAATATCCATCAAAACCACTGGGACCAACGTAAATAAAGCAATCCCAGGGGGGCACAATTACTTATTTATTTTATTAGACTTATTTATTTATTTATTTATTTGCTAGACTTTCACCCCGCCCTCCCGCCAAAGCAGCTTAGGGCGGCTTACAATAGTTAAAAACCAGTATACAATTAATAAAATATCAAGTCTATAACAATACAATCGATAAAATGTCAAAACACAACTTATTAAATTTAAGATTAAGATGTGGCGGCCATCTGTTATGGAGTGCTAGTAGTTATGTGGAACGGTCAGTGTGGTCCGGACTATTAAAACCAGGGCTATTTTTGGGCAGGAACGCACAGGAACGGAGTTCCGGCTGGCTCCTGAGTTGGCCACGCCCAGCAGGAACCCATTAGCATAATAGGCCACACCCAACAGCAGAACCTCATTAGGATTGGCTACATTCGGGGGGTGTTGTCTAACATGCCAAGGAGTTCCTGCAACAAAAAAAGGCCCAGGGTTTTGACAACAAACAAGGTAAACAGAATAAGAAGCAAAAGTGGGTGTGGCTGGATGGCCACACTTCTGGTAACATGGGGGTGTGGCCTAATATGCCAACGTGTTGCGCTGTCAGAGGTGTGGCCTAATATGCTAATGAGTTCCTGCTGGGCTTTTTAAAAAGCCCTGATTAAAACGCTTGCCAGAACAGCTCGGTCTTTACCGCTCTACGGAATTGTTGTTTGCATCAAAGGTGCTCCGGGTTGGGACGCTCGGGAGAATCCTCTGGGAAACCCCCCCCCCCCCCCCAAGAACCGACGGATTCTCTCAGCTCCCTGGAAAGAGTCCTGGAACTGGGGGGGGGGGAGGGGGCGATTGTCAGAGAATTTTCCCCACACACACACACTTACAGACTGGCAAGGCTCCACTGCACAATCTCTGATTCCGCAGTGACTGATGACATTCCAAAAAGGGCACCTCTTCTTTAGGTTAACCTGGAAACAGACAGCAGGGAAAGTATTGTTATTTTTTCTCAGGGCTCTTTTTGTAGAAAAAGCACAGCAGGAACTCATTAGCATAATAGGCCACACCCAACAGCAGACACCCATTAGCCTATTAGGCCACACCCCTGATTAGCACATCAGGCCGCACCCCCATGTTACCAGAAGTGTGGTTATCCAGCCACACCCACCGTTTGCTTCTTCTTCTGTTTACCTTGCTTGTGGTCAAAACCCAGGGCCTTTTTTTTGTAGCAGGAACCCCTTTGAATGTTAGGCCACACCCCCCTAATGTAGCCAATCCGAATGAGTTTCTGCTGTTGGGTGTGGCCTATTATGCTAATGAGTTCCTGCTGGGCGTGGGAGCCAGACGGAACTCCGTTCCTGTGCGTTCCTGCCCAAAAATAGCTCTGTTTTTTCTTACTATTATCATTGATTTCAGACAGAAGAAAACGCAGAGAGCGAGAGCAACACTAGCCAGAAAAAGTGCTCCCGCCCGGACCTGGATAGCCCAGGCCAGCCTGATCTCGTCAGATCTCAGAAGCTGAGCAGGGCCGACCCTGGCAAGTGCTTGGAAGGGAAACCTCCAAGGAATACCAGGGCCAGGACGCAGAGTTAGGCAACATCAAGCCACCTCTCTGAAACGTCCTAGCCCCACTAGGGGGTCGCCAGAAGTCACCATGACTTCCAGGCATGCAAGCACACACACACACACACAAATACTCATCCCCCCCCAAAAAAAAATAGTGCTCTGAAATACCTTCTGCCACCTTTTAGAACAAAACATATGCAATTTTTTTAATGTTTTACTATTAGAAAGAAACTAACCCACACTTCACAAGAGTATGCCAAAACGTATGCTTGCTTTCTTTAAAGTCATCCGTTAAAAAGATGCTTCTCCCTTAAACATCCCTTAAACGTGAGACGGAGGGCAGGGAGGGTTGCCTCAGTGCTTAGTTCTCGTGGCCCTTCCTTACCTGCCTAGGGTAATACCAATCTCCGCTTTGGGGTCAGAAAAGAATTTTCCTGCAGGCCAGACTGGCCCAGGGATCCTGGAGCTTTTTTGCCTACCTCTGGGCACGGAGCAGGGGTCGCCGGGAAAGCTGTAAGCGGGGGGAGGTAGCTGTGAATGTCCTGCATTTTGCAGGGGGTTGGACTAGATGACCCTTGGGTTCCCTTCCAGCCCTGTGTTTCTATGCTTTGGGCGTGTCCAGTCATTTGGTTTTTCTTTGAAGATACCTGCCGGTGCCTTGGAGGCTAACGGATAGTCAACGGTTAATGGACCCCCCGTGCCCCTAGGTCTCCCTTGCTCGAAAGCCAGTCGAATCCGACTCTAAGGGTGCGGTGCTCATCTCCGTTTCCAAACCGAAGAGCCAGCGCTGTCCGAAGACTTCTCCGTGGTCATGTGCCCAGCATGACTAGATGCCGAGGTGCACAGAGCGCTGTTACCTTCCCACCGGTGGTCCCTATTTATCGACTTTCCAATTTCTTGCTTTCGAACTGCTAGGTTGGCAGGAGCTGGGGCCAGAGATGGGAGCTCACTCCGTCCTGCGGCACTCGGGTCTCGAACTGCCGAACTACCGACCTTCCGGTCTGCAGTTCAGCGTCTTAACCACTGAGCTAGCGCAGCCCCTCCGTGCCCCTACTACAGCTAAAGGACTCGTATTACAACGCTGGAAAGATAAAAGCCCTCCCCTGGTAAAGCAATGGATAAGGGACGTTAGAATATTTGAACACATGGCATATAGACACCCATTGCATATAGACTTGTTTTTTTTTTTTTTTTGGTAAACAAATTTTTTATTTTTTCAGGAATACAACATATAAAACTTTTCATTCTATCAATTGTCTACCCCATTCCCAGTTCCTCCCCTCCCTCCAATGGCTTCCCACAATGCTTCCACCCCTGCTCCAAATTACTTCATATCATCAACAATATCAGTTTCTCATCATTACAATCTAAAGATAACATCGTTTGACTTAATATTGATCTAAACATATTAAGTTTTGTTTCACATCCCAGTTCTTTTCCAGATAAATTTTAAAATCATTCCATTCTCCAAAAAACTCATCGTCTTCTTTGTTATTCAGTTTTTTTGTAATCTTATCCATTTGTGCCATGAACAGAACTTTTTGTATCCATTCTTCAACCTCTGGTACCTTTTCCGTCTTCCAAAACTGAGCATAAATCATTCTCGCTGTCACTATCAGGTACCAGAGTAAAGTCTTTTTAGTCGTATTGACTTCTTCCATTTTAAGTCCCAAAAGCAGAATTTCCGGTGCTTTTTTAAAAGAACATTTCAATATTTTTTGCATTTCATTGTGGACTTTTGTCCAAAAGTCTACAGCTTTCTCACAAGTCCACCACATATGATAAAATGAGCCCTCATGCCTCTTACATTTCCAACATTTGTTTGACATATTTTGATTCATATTTGCAATCTTCTTAGGTGTCATGTACCACCTATACATCATCTTATAACAATTTTCTTTAACATTAGTACATGTCGAGATCTTAATAGAGTTTTTCCACAAATATTCCCAAGTTTCCATATCCACTTCCTTATTCATATTAATAGCCCATTTTAACATTTGTTCTTTAACAGTTTCATCTTCAGTATACCATTTTAACAACACCTTATACATTTTAGAAATATTTTTTCCTCCTCCACTCTCCCAAACCTTTTCAATTTCATTTTTTTCCTCTCTAAAACCATAGTTTTTTTTGTCAGATCTAAAAAGATCATAAATCTGCATATATTTCAACCACTCATATTCATATTCAATTTCATTCTGCTTTTTCATTACCCACTCTGTTCCCTCTTTTTTAATTAAATCTCTATATGGCAACCAGTCTCTACCTCGCTGTCTTGAGTAAGATATCAACACTTCTACTGGTACAATCCACAATGGTCTTAAGTCACTCTGGTACTTCTTATATCTTGTCCATACCATATACAAAGCTTTTCTCACCAAGTGAAGTTTAAAAAAACTGTCCATTTTTATCTTGTCATACCATAAATATGCATGCCAGCCAAATCTACAATCATGCCCTTCCAACCCCAACAATCTGTCATTTTCAAGCTTCACCCATTGATCCATCCATGTTAGACAAACCGCTTCATAATATAGTCTAAGATTTGGCATTTGTAGACCTCCTCTTTCTTTGGCATCACAAAGTATTTTCATTTTGATCCTTGGTTTCTTGCCTGCCCAAACAAATTTTGACAACTCTTGTTGCCACTTGGCCAACAAATCCGTTTTATGCAGAATTGGTATTGTTTGGAACAGGAACATCAAACGTGGTAGGACATTCATTTTTATAACTGATATTCTTCCCATCAGTGATAAGTTCATTTTATCCCATTTCTTAAAATCTTGAGTCAGCTTAGTCCATAATTTCTCATAATTATTCTTATATAGGTCTATATTTTTTGCCGTTAATTCAATTCCAAGGTATTTTGTTTTTTTAACTACTTCACATTGTACCAGTTCTTGTAGTTCCACTTGTTTTTGTTTGATCATGTTTTTACATATAAGTTTTGTTTTATTCTTATTTACGTAAAAGCCGGCCAATTCTCCAAACTCCTTTATTTTTTGAAAAAGCAATGTCAATTTTTCTGTTGGGTTTTCCACCATAAACATTACATCGTCTGCAAATGCTCGATATTTGTATTGGTGTCCTTTATGTGTCAAGCCCTTTATTTCTTGATCGTACTGTATTTTTTGTAAAAGTATTTCCAATACCCAGATAAATAATAACGGTGATAACGGACAACCTTGCCTTGTTCCTTTCTGTACTTTGAAGTTATCTGTCAGTTCTTTATTCACATTTATTTTAGCTCTTTGTTCAGAATAGATAGCTTCAATACAATTTCTAAAATGTTGTCCCGCTTCAATCTTTTCCATCATCTGGTGCATAAAATTCCAATTAAGATTGTCAAAAGCTTTTTCTGCATCAACAAACAGAAAAGCTACTTCTTTTTCTGGGTGCTTTTCATAATATTCAATTGCGTCCATTACTATTCTTACATTGTCTCTAATCTGCCTTTTGGGTAAAAAGCCCGCTTGATCTTCAGAAATTACCGTTTGTAAATAGTTTTTCACCCTTTCTGCAATAATTTTTGCAAAGATTTTATAATCGTTGTTCAAAAGAGATATTGGCCTGTAGTTCTTTACATTTGTTGAATCTTGTCCTTCCTTTGGAATCAAAGAAATAATTGCTTCTTTCCATGAGTCCGGCACCTTTTTGTTTTCTCTTATTTCGTTGGTTAAAGCTTCCAGGACCGGGGAAATTTCTTCTTTCATCTTTTTGTAGAATTTCGCTGTAAATCCGTCCGGCCCAGGCGCCTTCCCCAACTTTGTCTCTTCTATTGCCTTCATCACTTCTTCTTTTTGAATTGGACCATTTAATAAATCTTTGTATTCCTTACTTATTTTTGGTAGTGGAATCTCCTTTAAATATGTTTTAATCTTCTCAAGATCAACTCTAGTTGTTTGGAATAGTTTAGCATAATACTTGAAGAAACATCTCTTTATTCCATTAGGATCAACGAACTCTTTTCCATCTTCTATTATTTTGGTTATCATTCTTCTCTCTCTTCTAGCCTTAAGTTGCCAAGCTAAGTATTTTCCCGGTTTGTTCGCCCCTTCAAAAGATTTCTGTTGTAACTTCTTTAAATTCCAATACATTTCCTGATTCCAAGTCTCATTCAGTTGTTCCTTCAGCAACTTTAATTCTTTAATAATTTGCTTTTTTCCAGGCTTCTTTTTTAATTCCTTTTCTTTCTGAGCAATTTTTTCTAACACTTCTGTTTGTTTTTGAAGTTTTTCCTTTTTTTGCTTCACGTTTTGCGAGATGAGAATTCCTCTCATCACCGCTTTATAAGCATCCCATACAATCTGTATCGGTGTTTCTTTATTTAAATTTTGTTGAAAGAATTGTTTCGTTTCTTCCTTTAACATCTCAATTACCGTTTTCTTATCCAACAAGTCTTCATTAATCCTCCACAGAAAGGGTTTTTTCCTTTCTGTGGAACTCCATACCACCGGATTGTGATCTGAATTACATCTTGGCAAAATTTCAGTCTTATGTGTTTTCATTGATAATTCTTCAGACATCCAAATCATATCAATTCTGGAAAAAGAGCAATGTCTATTGGAATAAAAAGTAAAGTCTTTCTGCATCGGGTTCCATTTCCTCCAAACATCTTCTAATTTTTCTTGCTTAACTAATTCAAAAAAATTCTTTGGCAATTTTCCGCTGAATTCGTTGTCCTTTTGTGGTTTTCTGTCTAGACGATCTATTGTCCCATTAAAGTCTCCGGCCATAATAACTTGCTCATAAGTCAATTGTTGTAATTGGTCAGTTATATCCTTAAAAAATTTTTCCTTTGCTCCATTGGGTGCGTACACGTTGATCAACAATGTTTTTTTCTGCTGAATCATTAATTCCACACCCACGTATCTGCCATCTATGTCCTTAAAAATTTCTGTAGGTTGTAACTCCTTCTTCACATATGTCACAACTCCTTTTTTCTTGTTTGAGGCCGCAGAACAAAATTCAATTCCAAATAAAGCATTCTTTAAATATTTTATATCCTGTTTTCTAATATGTGTTTCTTGCAAGCATATCACGTTGCATTTCTGTTTCTGTATCCAATGATTGATTCTTTTCCTCTTGTTTGGTGAATTTAATCCATTAACATTCCATGACAACAATTTGTACTCCATTATGCGTTTTATTTTAAAGTTCTCCAAAGACGTCCGCATTGTCCGCCTTAAATTTATAAAAGTCCATCATCGATCTGATCTGAATCCTCCCACCTTGATACGTAAAGGATAAACCTTGTGGAATCTCCCATCTATATCTGATGCTCAAAGCTCTGAGTTTGTCCGCCAAGGATTTATACCTTTTCCTGTCTTGCAGTATTGTTCTTGGGAGTTCTCTCATCACCATAATTTTGTTTCCCTCTATTACAAAAGGGACGTTGAATTGCTTCTTGAATATCTCCTCTGTTATTGATCTTGTTACAAATTGTACAATTACATCCCTTGGTAAATTCTTCTTTTCTGCAATTCTGGAGTTCACTCTATAAATCAAGGTTTAAGTTCTGGGTCTGAGTCGGCTCTTTTCTTGCCTCTCCTGGTCTCCGTCTTGGCGATTTCTTTCCAATTCACAGATTCGCAAAATAAAGCACTCTTCTAGATGATAAGATTTAGTCCTCCATGCCTCTCTGTTTACGCTTTCCAAAGACCCTTAGAAATATATTAAAAAAGCAAATTTAGTTGAAGTCCTCCTCAAAATGTCGGGCGCAACTTCTCTATGGTAATTTCATGTAGAGTAGGTCAAATTGATACTTTGCAGGCCCTTCCTTCCGCATACAACTCACTTCCGGTCCGGCACCTTTAAAAGTTCCACTGTCTTCCTTTTGCTAATGCCCGTCTAGGAATTCAACTTCCTGGATGTTTCACACGGACCTCTTTCTTTGTGACACCAGCCTGCTCTTCCCACGCTATTGTTCGTGAGTTTCGATTTTACAGTTGCGCACACGGCTCCATCTTCACCACAGGAATGTTAAACAATAAGCGTTTTTACAGTTTTTAAAGGCTTCAATCAACTTTTTTCTCTCCGGAATCGGATTTCTGGGATTTACTATTCATTTTCCGCTCAACCGCTTAATTCAAATTGACTCCAAACTCAGTTCAGGTAAGCGGCACGTTTTTGTTATCTAGCACGTTCAAAACGGGTTTCGCATTGTTTCTTTTAACTCACAGTTGTTGTCCTTCTTCAAAGAAGTCTGCTGACGAAGAATTTATGCCGGTAGCCCGGCTCGATCGGCCACTATAGAGTTGCTTGGCACTTGCCTTCTTCGTGGGAGGAGGTCAAAGCCCAATTCAGCTTCTTCCGAAGCTGGATTACGCCAACCTCACACTCCCTCTAGGGCGCTGCTGCCTGCTTGTCCCCCCCCCTCGCTGGGGAGTGATGCGTTGGGCTGTATATTGCCCAAACTGTCAAAAGTGGCCGTCGCTCGCTTCGCACGATTGCGAAACGCTTCAGTCCTCCATCTTAGCTAGACCGGAAGCCGCATATAGACTTGTTTTAAGATATTTGGAAACCTCTTATAGATCTGCAACCACTGTTATATTTTTGTTTCATCTCTCTTTCTCCATCTCTCTGAGAGCCAGTTTGGTGTAGTGGTTGAGTGCACGGACTCTAATCTGGGAGAACCGGGTTTGATTCCCCACTCCTCCACTTGCACCTGGCTGGATGGCCTCAGGCAAGCCATAGTTCTGATAAGAGCTGTTCTCTCAAGGACAGCTCTGGAAAGAGCTCTCTCAGCCCCACCTACCTCACAGGGTGTCTGTTGTGGGGAGGGGAAGGGAAAGGAGTTTGTAAGCCGCTCTGAGACTCCTTTGGGTAGTGAAGGGCGGGGTATAAATCCAATCTCTTCTCTTCTTCTATATATATGTGTGGGTGTGCAATGTTCCCTCTAAGCTGTGGAGTCTGGTGAGCAAAAATTCTACTTTGTGAGCTACTGGCATTAAAGTTTTGAGCAAGCAATTTGGCTACTGCATAAATTAGTTTGCTCCGGACCCTTCCTTCCTGAGCTAAGACAAAAACGTGTGAGACTGAGACTAAAAACCTGTGAGCTAGCTCACACTAACTCAGCTTAGAGGGAACACTGGTGTGTGGGTGTTTCCCACTTTTTCTTTTTAATTAGTTACTGGGTTTGCATTTTGTTTCCCTTCTTTTTCTGGTTCCCCCCCGTTTTTAGCCGCTTTCCCTTCTTTTTGTTTTTTCTTCCCCTGAAAGAAAGAAATCTTTAAAAGTCGTCCTTGAAAAATTCTTGATACCAGGTCAGAACACTGGTGCATGTAGGCCAGGTGAATACTGCCTGGCGCCAGTCTTCCCTCTATGCTGAGTTAGTGTGAGCTAGCTCACAGTTTCCTAGCCTCCGGCTCACACATTTTTGCCTTCGCTCGGGAAGGATGTGGCTCCAGAGGCAATTAATCTATGCAGCAGGCAAATCACCCGCTCACAACTTGAATGCCGGGAGCTCACAAAGTAGAATTTTTGCTCTCGGGACTCCACAGCTCAGAGGGAGGCATTGCCTGGCACCCACTCTAAATGGCGGCAGCTCTCCTAGATCTCAGGCAGAGGGAGGAAGGCCTTTCCCACCTGTTGTTCGGATCCTTTTCACAGCAGATGCTGGGGATGGAACCCTGGGACCTTCTGCACGTAAAACAGGGGCTCTGTCTTCTCCAACACACAAGAGAAAACTTCAGAGTTAACCGATAATAAACTCTACACATTTGGGTCAGAAAGCACTGGGGTGGGGCGGGGCGGGGCGGGGACGGACCCGTCCAGATGTACAATTGTGTTCCAGTGAAAGCCAGCACCGGTTTGGGGAAATGGCTGGCCAGAGCATGCTGAGAACACACACGAACCTGCGTTATACTGAATCAGAATGTTGATCCATCAAGGTCAGTCTTGTGTACTCTGACTGGCAGCTGCTGTCTCCAGGGTCTCGGGCGGAGGTCTTTCCCATCGCCTCCTGCCTGGTCTATTTTTAACTGGAGATGCCAGGGACTGAACCTGGGACCTTCTGCAGGCCAAGCAGAGGCTCTTCCACTGAGCCACGGCCCCTCCCCATAATTCCTAGCTTTTAGAATAAAATGTAACTATGTTGAGAGAAGAAGAGGAAGAGGAGATTGGATTTATACCCTGCCCTTTCCTGACCAAAGGAGTTCCAGAACGGCTTAGAATTTTCTTTCCCTTCCCCTCCCCACCACAGACATTCTTTGAGGTAGGTGGGGCTGAGCTCTAGAGCTCTCTCGAGGACTGCCCTTGAGAGAACAGCTCTGAAAATAACTTGTGACTGACCCAAGGTCACACCAGCAGCTGCATGTGGAGGAGTGGGGAAATCAAAGTCAGTTCTCCCAGATCAGAGTCCCTGCTCCTAACACCAAACTGACTCTCAGTGTGATGTAGTCGTTAGAGTGTCTGGGTGAGACGGGTTCAAAATTCCCCACTGGGGGACCTTGCGACTGACTCTCACCCTAGCCTACCTCACAGGGTGGTTGTGAGGACACAACGGAGGAGACGTTAGCAGCTTGTGGTCCCCATTAGGAAGAAAGGCAGGGTATAAATGAAGTCAATTAAAAAAATAATGTGTTATAAAAGCAGCTTGCATGTAAAAATGAAAGGCTGAAGGATAAAAACCTAAGAACATAAGAGAAGCCAATGTTGGATCAGGCTAAAGGCCCATCCAGTCCAACACTCTGTGTCACACAGTGGCCAAAACCCAGGTGCCCTCAGGAGGTCCACCAGCGGGGCCAGAACTCCAGAAGCACTCCCACTATGGCCCCCTAAGCATCACTGCCCCAGACATAAGAACATAAGAGAAGCCATGTTGGATCAGGCCAATGGCCCACCCAGTCCAACACTCTGTGTCACACAGTGGCCGAAAATACTGGGTGCCATCAGGAGGTCCAGCAGTGGGGCCAGGACACTAGGAGCCCTCCCACTGTTGACCTCCCAAGCACCAAGAAGACAGAGCATCACTTGCCCCAGAGCCCCTATCTATACCTTGAGATAAACTGCCTGCGTGAAAATTACCTTGTAGTATCTGAAATAATCACTTTCCAGGAGGGTTTGCAGTCTCGGGAAAACCTTGTAGTTGTTGAAGGCGTCCAGTGTCTCAACGTCACACGTGCAATCATCCAAATAACCGGTGACCTGGGGAATGAAGACGCAGTTAGAATTCAGCCGTGAGCAAACCAATTTGGGAATGTCTGGCCACAACAATAAGAAATTGGCATGGCTGTGGCGTTTCGGAGGAGCCCAAAGCGCTCCGCATCCATCCTCTCCGCAATCTTCCCGACAATCCGTAATCCAAGGAGGGGGGGAAATTACATGTCGTGTGCTGAAGCATGTAACGAAGTCTCAAAATGCCATTGTTTAAGAAAACTAAAAGTATCCTCTGGAATCAGCGATACTGAGTGGAGGACACACAACTCATCACTTGATACTTTTATTTTTTTAATTAAATTTCTACCCCGTCCTCCCGCCGAAGCGGCTCAGCCGTTCTCATAAGAACATAAGAGAAGCCAATGTTGAGTCAGGCCAAAGGCCCATCCAGGCCAACACTCTGTCACACAGTGGCCAAAAACACCAGGGGCCATCAGGAGGTCCAGCAGTGGGGCCAGGACGCTAGGAGCCCCCCCCCTCTTGCCCCCCCCCCCCAAGCACCAAGAAGACAGAGCATCCCTTGCCCCAGACCGAGAGTTCCCATCTATCCCTTGTGGCCAGTGTTCCCTCTAATCTGAGTTCGTGTGAGCTGGCTCACAGTTTCAATTTTTTGGAAAAAAGCAAAAAAAGGCTTCAGGGGAAAAACAGGAAAAACCCGTTGGCTTTTGTCCGAATTTTCCCATTTTTTTCCGGGCCTTCGCATCTCTAGGCGTGCCAGGTTAAAAGGCAAAAGAGAAGAATCGCTCAACCCCAGAAAACGCTCGCTTGGTGCTGTGAAACGTCATTGTCATCCACAAGACGTTTTTGAAGCGTTTCACAAGAGTAGTGCGCGCATTTGTTTTGCTGGAATTAAGACGTCAGCATACCAAACCGGTTGATTCTTAAAGAGGCTTCTTCCTCTTGTTTGAGGAAAGGGCGGTGCTGCCGAAGTACCCGACCCTTATGTGACCCGCCGCCTGGCCTATCGACTTGCTCACCCAGATACCGCAGCAGAATTTCACAAGACCAGAACTTCACAACCCTTTCGCTTTCCGGCAAGGAAGAAATGACGGGGCACCAGGCCATAGGCACGTAGGCAAAAGGAAGTTGCCGGAAGACAGAGAAATGCAAAGGCAGATCCAGACTCGCCGGCTGGGCTTCTTAGCCAAATGCCAGTCACTTGGAGCGTTTATGCTCCCACAGTGATGTGAGACAGCAGGCCGGCTCTGGAGTTCGGTGGAGAAGGGCAGATTTCGAACTCATGCACTGACTTTTCCAACTGCCAAGGGATCTCTTCATTCACAGATTCAGAACAATGAATCCCCCTAGGGCTAAAAATGGACGTTCTGGTCTTATTAGAGATGCCAACTTTCTCCCCTGAGCACTTCCTGAGAAAATGGCTTCCTGACCCCAAAGTGGCGATCAACATTTCTCTGGGCCTGTAAGAAAGGGCCACGAGAACTAATCCCTGAGGCAACCCTTCCTGCCCCCCCCTCGTGATCTGCCTCAGTTCACACAATCCGCATTGCTGTCAGATGGCCATCGAGCCTCTGTTTGAAAACCTCCAAGGAAGGGGAGCCCACCA
The DNA here is from genome assembly GCF_001447785.1 of Gekko japonicus. Lineage (NCBI taxonomy): Eukaryota > Metazoa > Chordata > Lepidosauria > Squamata > Gekkonidae > Gekko > Gekko japonicus. The sequence continues at coordinate 121,633 of NW_015160854.1, read as the reverse complement.
CCTCCCGAGGAAGAGAAGAAGAGAAGAGATTGGATTTATACCCCGCCCTTCACTTGGAGTCTCAGAACGGCTTACAATCACCTTTCCATTCCCCTCCCCACAACAGACACCCTGTGAGGCAGGTGGGGCTGAGAGAGCTCTTTCGAGAAGTGCTCTTTTAAAGAACACCTCTGACAGAACTATGGCTTGCCCAAGGTCATCCAGCAGCCACAAGTGGAGGAGTGGGGAATCAAACCCGTTTCTCCCAGATTAGAGTCCGCACACTTAACCACTACGCCAAACTGGCACTACCCAAAGGAGCCTCAGAGCGGCTTACAAATTCCTTTCCCTTCCCCTACCCACAACAGACACCCTGTGAGGCAGGTGGGGCTGAGAGAGCTCTTGACAGGAACTGCTCTTTTTCAGGAACAGCTCTGACGGAACTGTGGCTTGCCCAAGGTCATCCAGCAGCTGCAAGTGGAGGAGGTGGGAATCAAACCCAATCCTCCCAGATCACAGTCCACGCACTTAGCCACGACACCAAACTGGCTCTCTCTGTTCCGCTGAGGAACCGCCCTCACTGTCAGGAATTTCTTCCTCATGTTTAGCCGAAAACTCTTCTGATTTAATTTCAACTCATTGGTTCTGGTCCGGCCTTCTGAGGCAACGAAAAACAACTCCGCCCCATCCTCTATAGTACTTGAAGATGGTGATCCAATCCCCTCTCAGTCGTCTCCTCTCCAGGTTAAACATACCCAGCTCCTTCAACCTTTCCTCACAGGACTTGGTCTCCAGACCCCTCACCTTACGAGAAGACAAGAGTCACTGGAAAAGACAATAATGCTGGGAACGGTTGAAGGCAGCAGAAGAAGAGGAAGACCCATGAGGAGACAGATCGGCTCCAACAAGGAAGCCACAAAGGCCCTCCGTTTGCAAGACCCGAGCAAGGCTGTTAAGGACAAGACATTAATTCATAAAGGTAAAGGGTTCCCTTGCTCATCTCCGTTTCCAAACCGAAGAGCCAGCGCTGTCCGAAGACATTTCCATGGTCATGCGACCGGCGTGACTAGACGCCGAGGTGCACGGAACGCTGTTCCCTTCCCACCGAAGCGGTACCTATTTATCTATTTGCAATGTCTTGCTTTCGAACGGCTAGGTTGGCAGGAGCTGGGGCCAGAGACGGGAGCTCACCCCGTCACGCGGCACTCGGGTCTCGAACTGCCGAACTACAGACCTTCTAGCCTGCAGCTCAGCGTCTTAGCCTCTGGGTAGCCGTAAGTCAGAGGCAACACGCACACAATGGAGCAGACTGGCAGCGCCAAGATTACCCGCACAGTGAAAGGTTTCTGCACACAACACGGAATCAATATTCTGGAAAGCACAGGACCAGATAATTAAAGGAACAAACGCACAAGCCTGTGAGCAGCTATTAGTCATGATTGCCAAATGGAACTCCCATGTTCAGAGGCAGCGTACCTTGGAGGGCCAGACGCTGAGCGTAAAGGCAGAGAGGGAGGATACCTGCATAATGTCCTACCTGTGAACCAAGAAGCATTCAGATGACCACGCTTGGAAACAAAAAACAAGACGGCAAATGATTCTGGGCTCAACAAGCAAAGTGATCGGAATCGTTTCGCCCAGGGCTTTTTTTGTAGAAAAAGCCCAGCAGGAACTCATTAGCATAATAGGCCACACCCAACAGCAGAGTTCCATTAGCATATTAGGCCACACCCCACGTTACCAGAAGTGTGGTCATCCAACCACACTTATTCTGTTTACCTTGTTTGTTGTCACAACCCAGGGCTTTTTTTGTAGCAGGAACTCCTTTGCATGTTAGGCCACACACCCCTAATGTAGCCAATCCTAAGGAGTTTCTGCTGTTGGGTGTGGCCTATTATGCTAATGAGTTCCTGCTGGGTGTGGCCAACTCAGGAGCCAGCCGGAACTCCGTTCCTGTGCGTTCCTGCCCAAAACGCCGAAGGGGACAGCCATATTACAGCCATCTGTCCATGGTGGCCCCTCCCTCAGGGTAGAAGAGCATGAGGTGAGGCGTACACTGAGGTCTGTGAATCCGAGGAAAGCGGCTGGACCTGATGGCATTACGGGATGGGTGTTGAAAACGAGTGTGCTGACCAGTTGGCAGAGGTCTTTACTAAGATCTTCAACCGGTCCTTACACCAGTCCATTGTTCCATCTTGCCTAAAGTCCTCAATTATTGTTCCCCTGCCCAAAAAATCCACAATCAGCAGTCTAAAGGATTATAGACCAGTTGCACTCACTCCGGTTGTGATGAAGTGTTTTGAGAAATTGGTACGTAGTCACAACCGGAGTGAGTGCAACTGGACACTGGATAGTCACCAGTTTGCATATAAGGCAAACAGATCCACAGAGGATGCCATCAACACTACTCTGCATACTGCTCTGTCACATCTGGAGCAGCCGGGGAGTTATGTGAGGCTGTTGTTTGTGGATTTCAGTTCTGCCTTTAATACCATCCTCCCAGATAGATTAGTGTCCAAATTGGAGGGCCTTGGACTCTCCAGCTCCATATGTTTCTGGATTTTGAACTTTTTGACAGCCCGCCCCCAGAGGGTTAGAGTAGGGTCCTATATGTCCACAGCCCTTACCCTTAATACCGGTTCTCCACAAGGCTGTGTATTGAGCCCCTTGCTCTATACCCTCTACACACAGGATTGTACCCCCACCCACCCCAGTAACACCATCATCAAGTTTGCTGATGACACCACTGTGGTGGGGCTCATCTCTGGGAATGATGAGTCTGCTTATCGGGACGAGGTGGAACGGCTTTGTGTTTGGTGCAGGGAAAATAATTTGATCCTCAACACCACCAAAACCAAGGAATTGGTAGTGGACTATAGGAGGAACAAAACGGACATTCAGCCACTGTTTATTGGTGGAGAACGTGTGGAGAGGGTGGCTACTTTTAAGTTTTTGGGAGTGATTATTGAGCAGAACTTGACTTGGAGCACTAACACCACTGCTCT
>NW_015160854.1:113020-118325 GCF_001447785.1 Gekko japonicus | reverse complement strand
ATGTACAATGACAATAAAGTATATTATTATTATTATTATTATTATTATTATTATTATTATTATTATTATTAATAATAATAATAATAATAGCCCTGGTTTTGCCTTTTCATCAAATAAATATGCATATTTGAATCGCATTTGTATTGTTTATCGCTTCTCCACAGAGCCCCGGGGCGTCATCCCATTTTATTCACAACATCCCTGTGAGGTAGGTCAGTCAGGCTGGCCAAGTATGTATAAGAGCCCCCAAGCTCACTCAGCGGGGATTCGAACCCAGGTCTCCTCAAGAAAGCAAGACAGAGGCTTATTTTGCAGCACGGAAGCAAGAGCCCGTTTTACTACAATTTAATAAGCACAGATTCAGCTCCCGTAACCAGAGACAACGTAGCCTAAGGAAGAAACAAGGATACCCTCAGTTCCCACGGCCTGCCACAAACCCCCCAGAAATTAATCGACTACAGACTGATTTCATTCATCTGATTGTAGCTTAATGTTCTGTCTAGTATTAATAGGTACACCACCCAGTTTCTCACTCTGTGCAAGGCCTGGAGAAGGGTTGGGTGGAAGCAACAAAAAAGAACCAACCAGAAAACGACTGACATACAGCGCTGGACTACCGAAGAGGCAAGTCACTGTTTCGACTCGCTGCCGGCTTGCCTCTTCAGCAGTACAATCCCATAACAAGACTTACTGCTGAGCAAACGCCTCTAGGATCAGGCCATTAGGGCTGTAATTGAGAGCCGGCGTGGTGTAGTGGTTAGAGTGTTGGACTAGGATGTCAGAGGAAGAGGTTCAAATCTCCACTCTGTCATGCTGGGTGACCTGAGGCCAGTCACAGACCCTCAGCCGAACCTACCTCAAGGGGTTGTTGTGAGGATAAAATGGAAGAGAGGAGAATGATGTAAGCCACCTTGGGTTTCCACTGGGGAGAAAACTAAAGGTAAAGGTTTTCCTTGCTCGAAAGCCAGTCAAATCCGACTCTAGGGGGCAGTGCTCATCTCCGTTTCCAAGCTGAAGAGCCAGCGCTGTCCGAAGACTTTTTCCGTGGTCATGTGGCCGGCATGACGAGATGCAGAGGCGCGCAGAACGCTGTTACCTTCCCACCGAAGCGTACCTATTGATCTACTTGCAATTTCTTGCTTTCAAACTGCTAGTTTGGCAGGAGCTGGGGCCGGAGACGGGAGCTCACTCCGTCACGCGGCACTCGGGTCTCGAACGGCAGGATACAAATGAAGTAACCAAATAAAGGAATAATCCTAAATTTGTTTTTCTAGGAAGAAAGACCCACGGGACTCATTTAGATGGGCTTTGGAGGGAACCTTCTCAAGACTTTGTCGTGTTTTCCTCAGGACAACTTGAGCCCTGCAAGTCAAAGCTAGGAATGGGCCCTGAATTAGCCCCAACAAGGACGGCAACAGAAGAAGAATAAAAGGGAGACTTAATCAGCTCCCTATAATCAAGAGATTAAATTAAATAATTATTAATGTATGTTCCACCTTTCTCCCCAATGGAGAATCAAGACGGCTTAAAGTTGTTCTCTTCTCCATATTTTTGTCCTCACAACAGCCCTGTGAGAGGGTGTGACTGGCCCAAAGTCACCCACAGCAAACTACCACGGCACAAGTAGGGACTCGAACCCAGATCCTCGTCCGACACTCGAACCACCGTGCCACATTGTCGCAAGGAATCAAGCCGATCCCATTAATAATAACCACTTAATAATGACGTCAAGCTTTCCCAGTCTTATTTATTCAAACGTTTTGCCCCGACCTTCCCTCGTGACGATGACTAACAAGCCATAATAGAACCCGTACAATGGCACCACACAAATGCAAAATGTAAATATCATCTGATTGTACACACTGCATAAAAGGAACAGCTCGGTCACATGCAGAAGCTGGCCTAAGGCAGAGAAGAGGTGCTGCTGTTTGGCTTAAAGGAGCACGAGAGCCTCCACGTTCAGGAGCAGAATACCTCCAAGGCACTGGCAAGGGAGAACTATCTGTTTAGAATACCCTCCAGCAAATCGGCTTAAGGTGACAAGAAGGCAAATAGCTAATGGCATTTTGATGGTGACTGGGAGGGAAACAAGCATCCTAACGGCCCCAGCTCCTGCATCGGAGCAATTTTAGAAAAATAGAGCTGGTGGGAACCTCAAGGGTCATCCAGTCCAACCCCCTACACAATGCAGGAAATTCACAGCCACTTCACCCCCCCCCCCCACCTCACTGCAGAGACCCCTGCTCTATCCCTGTCGCACGTTTCTTGGTGCAAATGCTTGAACACGTGTCCATCCCACCAATGCTCTGAAACATTCAGGGTCCAGGTGGCGTCCACTTATTTATTTATTAGATTTTTACCCCACCTTCCCAGCAAGGCCAGCTCAGCAAGGCAGTCTGCCAACACTCAGAAGTGGGCCTCAACGTGGCAAATGGGATTCAACGTGGCCAAGTGCAAAGTGATGCACACTGGAGCCAAAAATCCTAACTCTAAATATACGTTGATGGGGTCTGAACTGGCAGAGACTGACCAAGAGAGAGATCTTGGAGTCGTAGTAGATAACTCACTGAAAACGTCGAGACAGTGTGCGACCGCAACAAAAAAGGCCAACGCTATGCTGGGGATTATTAGGAAGGGTATTGAAAACAGATCAGTCAGTATCATAATGCCCCTCTATAAATCGATGGTGCGACCTCATCTGGAGTACTGTGTACAGTTCTGGTCACCACACCTTAAAAAGGATATTATAGCTTTGGAAAAAGTACAGAAAAGGGCAACTAGAATGATAAAAGGGTTGAAACACTTTCCCTATGAAGAAAGGTTAAAGCGCTTGGGGCTCTTTCGCTTGGAGAAACGACGGCTGAGGGGTGACATGATTGAGGTTTATAAGCTTACTAGGAAAAAGGCCCATTGTGGAAATAAATACAACAGCCTCTAGAAAGAGGCTCTGGGCCGGTACCCCGGCCTTGGACACTCAGTGTCAATTTGCTGTGGCGACCTCAGCAGGGTATAATGACACTGAGTCCACCATTTTCTCCAGAGGAACTGATCTCTGCTATCTAAAGAACAGTTGTAATTTTGAGTGATCTCCAGCCCTCACCTGGAGATTGGCAACGATGGTTCCCCAGAAGGGAATAGTTGGTTTGGAGGGCGGAGTCTATGGCTTTGTACCTGTCCGAGGTCCCACGCCTCCTGAAACCTCACCCTCTCCAGGCTCCATCCCTCACATCTTCAGGAATTTCCCACCTGGAGTTGGCAACCCTATATCCTTCCTAGCCAACCATCAACTTACCTTTATTTCCCCTCCCCCACACACCTGCAGCCTCTCCTGTGCTCTGAAGCCCTGACTGCTACGTCGTCACATTGGCTGTCATATGGGGGCCACCTCAGCAGCATATAAGGATACAGAGCCCACCATTTTCTCCAGGGGAACTGATCTCTGCCATCTGGAAAGCAGTTGTAATTCTGAGTGATCTCCAGCCCTCACCTGGAGATTGGACACATTTTACCTCAGAACAGCAAAACTGTTTAGAATGTTAGAGGCAAAAGCCAATCAAGTTGCATATGCAAACGACCTCTGTGTTCCGAGGCAAAGGCCAATGAGGCTGCATATGCAAATAACCTCTGTGTTCTGAGGCAAAGGCCAATGAGGCTGCATATGCAAATAACCTCTGAGTTCTGACTGGCTATGGGGGGGAGAGGAACAGCAAAATGTTTAGAATGTTGGAGGCAGGACTCAGGCAAAGCAGCCAGTGGATAGGGAGACCCTCTGAATGACAGATCAGAGAGCGAACTGATTTTGGAGCGTGTGGAATGTTCTAGAGAAGTGCCACCACCATTCGGCTTTTATTTATAAGGGAGATGCGTGGGATAGAGCAGCTCACAATACGAGAACTCCTGGGCCACTCCATGAAATTGCTGAGCAGTGGGGCTGGAAGGGAGAAAAGGAAGTCCTTCTTCACCCAAAGGGTGATCAACACGTGGACTTCACTGCCACAGGTGGTGGCAGCGGCTACAAGCACGACTTCAAGAGGGAATGGGATAAACTTCTGGAGCCGAGGTCCATCAGTGGCTATTAGCCACAAGCTATACGTAGGAAGTCTCTCAGTCTGGGGCAAGGGATGCTCTGCATTCTTGGTGCTTGGGGGGGGGGGGCAACAGTGGGAGGGCTTCTAGTGTCCTGGCCCCACTGCTGGACCTCCTGAGGGCCCCTGGTGTTTTTGGCCATTGTGTGACACGGAGTGTTGGACTGGATGGGCCACTGGCCTGATCCAACATGGCTTCTCTTATGTTCTTATGTCTGGGGCAAGGGATGCTCTGCATTCTTGGTGCTTGGGGGGGGGGGGCAACAGTGGGAGGGCTTCTAGTGTCCTGGCCCCACTGCTGGACCTCCTGAGGGCCCCTGGTGTTTTTGGCCATTGTGTGACACGGAGTGTTGGACTGGATGGGCCACTGGCCTGATCCAACATGGCTTCTCTTATGTTCTTATGTCTGGGGCAAGGGATGCTCTGTATTCTTGGGGGGGGGGGACAGTGGGAGGGCTCCTGGTGTCCTGGCCCCACTGCTGGACCTCCTGAGGGCCCCTGGTGTTTTTGGCCATTGTGTGACACGGAGTGTTGGACTGGATGGGCCACTGGCCTGATCCAACATTGGCTTCTTTTATGTTCTTATAGACAGGAACACTGGCTTCTCTTACGCTCTTATGCTAAGCACGTGCACTACACGTGTGAACGGAACGGGCAGCCTACTCCGGAGACTCCTGTTGCCCAGGGGGACCCCTCGGTCCCTCTCCCCGCCTCTCGTCCCCGGCCCGGCTGCCGCCCTCCCCGCCCCTCCGGACTCCCCCAACGAGGCGCGCCGCCCGCGTCCGTCCCGCGTTCCCACCGCGCCCCCGGGGGACTCGACACGCGTCGGCCGCCTTCCCCACGACCTCACCTGGCAGAAGCAGCGCCGCTCGGCGGACCCAGCTGCCCCCGGCGGCTGCTCTTGGGCGGCGGCGAGGGCGAGGAGGAGGAGGAGGAGGAGGCGGCGAAGCGGCGGGCGAGGCATGGCGCGGCCGGCCCGGGCGGGAGGCGAGTCGGAGTCCTTCTCCGGAGGCGGCAGCCGCGGGGCCGGAAAGCCCCAGCCTGGCCGGGCGGGCCCGCCTTCCTCCTCCCGGGGCGGACGTGCAGCGCGGCCCGCAGGCGACGCGTGGCCTTTCCCGGCACTCGGGGCGGAGGAGGAAGAGGCGGGCGGAGCCACCGGCCCCGCGCTCGCCGCTGTTGCATCAGGTGCCGCCGGCGGGTCTCTGGGCGTGTGCAGAGTG
>NW_015160854.1:98039-113006 GCF_001447785.1 Gekko japonicus | reverse complement strand
TCTTCTCTGTCATACAAAAAATACAAGGGGGACCAGCAATTCAAAGATGTACAAAAAAATGAAGGAAATTGCTGCAGAGTTCACAAGTAATAAAGAGAGAAAAATCAACTTGTTACAAATGACGTTGAGTGATGTTAGTATTCTATATTTTCATGTTTTCAGAACACAGGGCGTCAAAAACTGAAAACATGAAAATATAGAATACTAACATCACTCAACGTCATTTGTAACAAGTTGATTTTTGTCTCTTTATTACTTGTGAACTCTGCAGCAATTTCCTTCATTTTTTGGACTCCTCTCTGTCGCCTGGGTATCGGTTGCCATTCCGGGAGGTCCCCAGTCGCCGCCGGGAGGTTGGCAATTCTGCCGCCGGCCGAGACGTGCACAGGGAAGCTGTGGCCCAGCGGAGGGAGGCTGTGCAGCACAGTGCGCCGGGCACTGACAAAGGACCCGGGGTTGCCAGCTTCCGGGTGGGGCAGGATTGCCAATCTCCAGGCGGGACCGGGAGATCTCCCGGGATTTATTTTATTTACTTATCGTTCGCGTTTATACTCTGCCCTCCGCGCGAGAGGGCCGAGGGCGGATCGCAGCACAAGATCAAAGCCACATCAAGACTTCAAGTATATCAAAAAAAGATATCAATAATTTTTGACGATTTAAAACAGGGTGAATTAAAAGCAGAAGGACGGCTGATCTCCCGGCGACAGGGACTCGTTCCCCTGGAGGAAACGGCAGCTTTGGTAGAGAGACTCTCTGGCACCCTGTCCCCACCCAGCGCCCCCTCCCCTTCCCGAATTCCAACTTCTCCCGCTCCGCCCTTGAATCCCCTGGAATTTCCCAAGCTGGAGCCGGCAGCCCGAGATGGCGGGGCACTCTGCACATGCCCAGAGACTCTCTTGCACCTGTTGCAATCGTAGGGGATTTGGAGGTTAGCTGCCCTGACAAAGTACTCTGGGTCGCAAACCTCCAGGCGGGGTAGGGCTGCCAACCTCCAGGCGGGACCTGGAGATCCCCTGAAATTACAGCAAATCTCCAGGTGGCAGGGAAGAAAATGGCTGCTTTGAAGAAGAAGAAGAGTTTGGATTTATACCCCGCCCTTCACTACCCAAAGGAGTCTCAGAGCGGCTTACAAACTCCTTTCCCTTCCCCTCCCCACAACAGACACCCTGTGAGGTCGGTGGGGCTGAGAGAGCTCTGACAGAAACTGCTCTTTTTCAAGAACACCTCTTATCAGAACTACAGCTTGCCCAAGGTCATCCAGCAGGTGCAAGTGGAGGAGCAGGGCATCAAACCCGGTTCTCCCAGATTAGAGTCCGCGCACTTAACCACGACACCAAACTGGCTTTGGAGGGTGGACTGTATGGCGTTCTACTCCGCCAGGTTCCCTCCCCCTGCCTCCATCTCCAAATCTCCCAGGAATTTCCCAATGTGGAGCTGGCAACCCTAAGTCGGGGGCCGGGACATCACCTGGAACCAGTGTTCCCTCTAAGCTGAGTTAGTGTGAGGTAGCTCACTGTTTTTTAGCCTCCAGCTCACACATTTTCATCTTAGCTCAGGGAGGATGGCTCCAGAGCAGACTAATTTATGCAGTAGTCAAATCGCTCACTCACAACTTGAATGCCCAGTAGCTCACAAAGTAGAATTTTTGCTCACAAGACTCCACAGCTTAGAGGGAACATTGCCCCCCACCCACCCCGCATTTCAGCATCAGCACTCTCCCAGGCAATGCCATGAAAGGCCCTTTGGCTTCAAAAGCAGCTTGTGGTGTGGTCTTTGGGGTGTGTGTGTGTGCGTGCTGCTATTCATGCAGTGAAAGTCAAGGTCCCTTTGCATGTACCGCACTAATCGCTGCAAAGTCCGGGGGATCCCAGTTTAAAGACAGTTTGTGTGACGATTAGGCATGGTTTCCTGAGCTTCTTGCAAGACTCCGCTTTTGGCCTTGACGTTCCCAAGAACAGGGCCCTGGAGAAAAGATGTCAAGTCGGGCATGCGTGGGATTTTCCCGCTTGTACGCTGGAAAGGTGAAATTGTTCTGTCCGTCTCAGTTTCTCCTCTGATGAGACCCCATAGTAGTGGTGGTCCTACGATACATTCATCTATTGGTGAGACTCTTTAAGACACACTGGAGCGCCCGTTTGTCTTGAACGGGCTGTAAAGATTGCAACTCGCTGTACAGAATATATCGTCGTGGTCCCTGTTCCACGAAACGCTCTGGTGAGATTAACTAACAAAAGCCGCTCTCCAACGGGCCTTTATCTTTAAAGGTGTATTGAACCTAGAACATTTGTTTAAGCCTGCGTTCCAAGAACTGGTCTGATGGAAAAAGTAAACACAGATTTTTTAAATTGACTTTTTATTGCGCCACAGATGTTGGGGTTGGAGGTGGCTCTGCCATCATTGTACATTAAGTCTTTTCATTTTAGTCGGGAGCTAAGGAAGAAATGGCCCTGACCTAAATAGACCAGGCTAACCCAATCTTGTCCGATCTGGGGAGCTAAGCATGTTCAGCCCTGTTTAGTGTTTATACGGGAGACCACTGAGGAAACCCAGGGTTGCTACGCAGAGGCAAGCAACGGCAGACCACTTCTGTTGGTCTGAGCTGACCTGGAGGGCCCAGGCTAGACCGATCTTGTCAGATCTCTGAAAATCAGCAGGTCGGCACAAGTTAATGCTTGGATGGGAGGCCGCCAAGGAAGCCCAGGGTTGCTATGCAGAGGCAGGCAGTGGCGAACCACCTCTGTTTGTATGATCTGACCTGGATGGCCCAGGCTAGGCCGATCTCGTCAGATCTCGGAAGCTAAGCAGGGTCGGCCTTGGTTAGTCCTTGGATGGGAGACCGCCAAGGAAGCCCAGGGTTGCTATGCAGAGGCAGGCAGTGGCGAACCACCTCTGTTTGTATGATCTGACCTGGATGGCCCAGGCTAGGCCGATCTCGTCAGATCTCGGAAGCTAAGCAGGGTCGGCCTTGGTTAGTCCTTGGATGGGAGACCGCCAAGGAAGCCCAGGGTTGCTATGCAGAGGCAGGCAGTGGCGAACCACCTCTGTTTGTATGATCTGACCTGGATGGCCCAGGCTAGGCCGATCTCGTCAGATCTCGGAAGCTAAGCAGGGTCGGCCTTGGTTAGTACTTGGATGGGAGACCACCGAGGAAGCCCAGGGTTGCTACGCAGAGGCAGGCAGTGGTAAACTACCTCTGTTCTTTTGAGCCCTGCTGGATCAGACCAGTGAAGGTCCATCTAGTCCCCAGGCTAGGCCAATCTCATCAGATCTCGGAAGCTAAGCAGGGTCGGCCTTGGTTAGTACTTGGATGGGAGACCACCGAGGGAAGACCAGGGTTGCTATGCAGAGGCAGGTATTGGTAAACTACCTCTGTTCTTTTGACCTGACCTGGATGGCCCAGGCTAGGCCAATCTCATCAGATCTCGGAAGCTAAGCAGGGTCGGCCTTGGTTAGTACTTGGATGGGAGACCACCAAGGGAAGACCAGGGTTGCTATGCAGAGGCAGGCAATGGCGAACCGCCTCTGTTTGTCTGCCCTGACCTGGATGGCCCAGGCTAGGCAGATCTTGGAAGCTAAGCGGAGGCAGCCCTGGTTAGTATTTGGATGGGAGTTGCTCTGTAGAGGTAAAGGTAAAGGTTCCCTTGCTCGAAAGCCAGTCGAATCTGACTCTAGGGTTGTGGTGCTCATCTCCGTTTCAAAGCCGAAGAGCCAGCGCTGTCCGAAGACGTTTCCGTGGTCATGTGGCCGGCATGACTAAACACCAAGGTGCACGGAACGCTGTTCCCTTCCCACCAAAGTGTTACCTATTTATCTACTTGCAATTTCTTGCTTTCAAACTGCTAGGTTGGCAGGAGCTGGAACTGGAGACGGGAGCTCACTCCGTCATGCGGCACACTCGGGTCTCGAACTGCTGAACTACCGACCTTCCACAGCCTGCAGTTCAGCGTCTTAACCCCTTGAGCCACCGCAGCTCCTTGCTCTGCAGAGGTAGGCAACGGCAAACCATCTTTGTTAGCCTCTTGCCTTCCAAACTCCACCGGGTGGCAATGAGTCAGCTGCAACTCTTCATTTGAACGAGGGCAGCCAATAACAAGCCCTGCCTTACAGTGGCCCTGCCCATTTTCTGACAAGCTTGGCGGGTAACAAGGAAAGTACTGGTGAGCACCATGGGCGCCCACGGGCACCGTGTTGGGGAATCGTGACGTAAACTTTTTTGATTCTGAATTGTTACTGAATGCTCGTATTAGGCCCAGCCTGACTAAGCCCAACAAGCTATTGTGCTTTATGGACTGTTTTGTTGAGAATAAAACTGTTCTAGTTCCCCCCAAAAGCAGAGAACAGAAGACTGGATTCAAAAGAAGGGGGGGGGGAGGAGAATCAGCCCTGAAAGCATCCTTAGGCAGCAGCTGTTTGACCAAAGGTGTGTCCTTGGATTTCAGGAGGCCCGTCGCCCCTCTCCCGTGGCCATGATGCCTGCAGCAACAGTCAAGGCTGGCAGCGTGCCCCTGTATGACCCCCACCTTCTCCACCAGCTGGACTGGAGCCAGAACAGCGTGACCTTCTCTCCGGCCATTTCTCCCGCAGACCCCGGCGACGGTTTGGTCTTGAGGCCGCTGTGCATGGGTGACATCAACCGAGGTATCGTCCCCCTGCACGCTCATTTCCTTTCCTTTCGTCAGCTGAGCTGAATGAAAGTGAGATATCTGTAAGGGCTCGGCACAAGGGATCATAGGCCTTCTGTCGTGAAAATCCTGCCCGTTAGAACATCAGAAGAGCCCTTCAGGGTCAGACCAGGGAGGGCCCACCTAGCCCAGCATCCCGTCTCACACAGAGGCCAGCCAGTTCCTCTGGAGGGCCAACAACAGGGCAGAGAGGCCGAGGCCATCATAAGAACACAGGAAAAGCCCTGCTGGATCAGACCAGTGGTCCACCTAATCCAGCATCCTGTCTCACACAGAGGCCAGCCAGGTCCTCTGGAGGGCCAACAACAGGGCAGAGAGGCCGAGGCCATCATAAGAACACAGGAAAAGCCCTGCTGGATCAGACCAGTGGTCCACCTAATCCAGCATCCTGTCTCACACAGAGGCCAGCCAGGTCCTCTGGAGGGCCAACAACAGGGCAGAGAGGCCGAGGCCATCATAAGAACACAGGAAAAGCCCTGCTGGATCAGACCAGTGGTCCACCTAATCCAGCATCCTGTCTCACACAGAGGCCAGCCAGGTCCTCTGGAGGGCCAACAACAGGGCAGAGAGGCCGAGGCCATCATAAGAACACAGGAAAAGCCCTGCTGGATCAGACCAGTGGTCCACCTAATCCAGCATCCTGTCTCACACAGAGGCCAGCCAGGTCCTCTGGAGGGCCAACAACAGGGCAGAGAGGCCGAGGCCATCATAAGAACACAGGAAAAGCCCTGCTGGATCAGACCAGTGGTCCACCTAATCCAGCATCCTGTCTCACACAGAGGCCAGCCAGGTCCTCTGGAGGGCCAACAACAGGGCAGAGAGGCCGAGGCCATCATAAGAACACAGGAAAAGCCCTGCTGGATCAGACCAGTGGTCCACCTAATCCAGCATCCTGTCTCACACAGAGGCCAGCCAGGTCCTCTGGAGGGCCAACAACAGGGCAGAGAGGCCGAGGCCATCATAAGAACACAGGAAAAGCCCTGCTGGATCAGACCAGTGGTCCACCTAATCCAGCATCCTGTCTCACACAGAGGCCAGCCAGTTCCCCTGGAGGGCCAACAACAGGGCAGGGAGGCCGAGGCCTTCATAAGAACATCAGAAGAGCCCTGCGGGATCAGACCAGTGAGGGTCCACCTAGTCCAGCATCCTGTCTCACACAGAGGCTAACCAGGTCCTTCGGATGTCCAGCAACAGGGCGTAGAGCTCAAGGTCTTCCTCTGATGTTGCCTCCTGGCACTGGGATTCAGAGGTCGACTGCTTCTAAATGTGGAGGTTTCCTTTAGTCATCGTGGCTAGGGGACACTTACAATCCTCCAAGAGACCTATCCTGTTCCTGCCAGCATCCAGAAATGTCCAGAAGAGTCCAGAGTTCAAATTTATTTGGGGAAGCTTTTGCACCTTGTGTGTCTCATGTCTTCACCAGCTGTAGCAGAAAAGTGTTGCCAGAAAGGAAGGGGCGGGCCTTGTGGATCCAGGGAGGGCAAGTTTCCCTCTTACTTCTTCCGTTGCGCATGGGGATTTCCCTGCCCTTGGAAGACCAGGTGGGAACGGCAGGCTCTCCCAGGTCCCTCCGTGCATTTGCTGCTTCAGACGTGTGTCGGAGCCTGTCCCAGCAACACTTGTGCCACGGGGTTTGACGCTGACCGCTGTTCGTGAAGCATGCCTGTAAAAATAATTCTTTTCCGTTGCAGGATTTTTAAAAGTTCTGGGTCAGCTGACGGAAACGGGAGTCGTCAACCCGGAGCAGTTCACCAGTAAGTTGCATTTTTGTCTTTCGCTGGCTGGGAAGCAGTGAGAAGGTTCCGTGGGTTCTGCTGGGTTAGTCTGTTGCTGCCCAAGCAGCGGGTGGGTCTTGTATCCTCTTCCAGACTGGCCCGAAGCTTTTCTGGTCCAGACCCTGCTTGGTCAGCTGCGCGTGACGACTGTCACTTGAGGGGACCCTGCCGAGATCGTCAGTGAGTGACTCAAGAGGTCGACACCAGAGAAATCTTTTCCTTCTTCCTGTCTTTGGTCAACCTGCTAGCTTGTCCGCCATGTGGTTGAAGCACCTCTCTGGGAGAACTGGGTTTGATTCCCCACTCCTCCACTTGCAGCTGCTGGTATGACCTTGGGTCAGTCACAAGTTCTCTCAGAGCTGTTCTCTCAAGGGCAGTCCTCGAAAGAGCTCTCTCAGCCCCACCTACCTCACAGGGTGTCTGTTGTGGGGAGGGGAAGGGAAAGGGATTGTAAGCTGCTCTGAGACTCCTTGGGGTAGTGAAGGGCGGGGTATAAATCCAATCTCTTCTTCTTCTTCTCTCCTAGGAGGACAGGCTGAAGAGTTGGGACTTTTCAGTTTAGAAAAGAGATGACTAAGTGGGGTTTTCATGACGGAGGTTTATAAAATTATGCACGGGCAGGAGAGAGCGGAGAAAGAAATTTTTCTGTCTCCCAAAGTACTCGAACTCGAGGACATCCAATGCAGCTGATGGGCAGTAGGTTCAGGACGGACAAAAGGAAATACCTGTTTGCACAGAGAGTGATTAAAATGCAGAATTCGCTGCCAGAGGATGTTGTGATGGCCACAGGCATAGATCGCTTTGAAAGGGGATTAGATAAATTCATGGAGGTCTATCAGTGGCTGCTAGCCAGGGTGATTGAGGGGAACTCCACATTCAGAAGCAGTCAACCTCTGGATTCCAGTGCCCGGAGGCAACATCAGGGGAAGGTCTTGGCCTCTGTGCCAAGTTGTTGGCCCTTCAGAGGAACTGGTTGGCCACTGTGTGAGACAGGAGGCTGGACCAGGTGAAGAAGAGAAGAGAAAGGATTTATACCCCGCCCTTCACTTGGAGTCTCAGAGCGGCTGACAAACTCCTCTCCCTTCCCCTCCCCACAACAGACACCCTGTGAGGTGGGTGGGGCTGAGAGAGCTGACACAAACTGCTCTTTTTCAAGGACAGCTGTGTCCGAGCTTGTGACTGACCCAAGGTCACATCAGCAGGTGCAAGTGGAGGAGTGGGGAATCAAACCCGGTTCTCCCAGATTAGAGTCTGCACACTTAACCACTACACCAAACTGGGCCAAGGGTCTG
This sequence comes from Gekko japonicus, assembly GCF_001447785.1. Lineage (NCBI taxonomy): Eukaryota > Metazoa > Chordata > Lepidosauria > Squamata > Gekkonidae > Gekko > Gekko japonicus. Next base: position 105,257 of record NW_015160854.1, on the reverse strand, counting down.
ACCCCAGCAGGGCTCTTCTGATGTTCTGATATAAGCCGCATTCCCCATTTGCAGCATAAGGGGTCCCCATATCCTTCTGAGGTGCTGTGAAATACCCTCTGAGTAGCCAAAGGTGGGCAGGGCTGCCGGGAAAAAGCACACCACATACATTACCCCTGCTTCTATTTTCACAGAAACCTTTGAGCACATGAAGAGTTCTGGAGACTACTATGTGACGGTGGTGGAAGACACAAATCTAGGACAGATTGTGGCTACTGCGACTTTAGTGATAGAACATAAATTCACTCATTCGTGTGCAAAGGTATGTATATTGCGGTGAAGCACAGCTGTTATCGTAGAGAAGCCCCGGGGCTTACTCTGTGTCGTCAAGTCACTTTCAACTCACAGTGACCCTATGAATGAGGGTCCTCCAAAACACCCCATCAGTGGTTAGGAGCGCGGACTCTAATCTGGGAGAACCGGGTTTGATTCCCCACTCCTCCACTTGCACCTGGCTAGATGACCTCGGGCAAGCCGTAGTTCTGGCACAGCTGTTCTTGAAAAAGAGCAATTTCTGTCAAAGAGCTCTCTCAGCCCCATCCACCTCACAGGGTGTCTGTTGTGGGGAAGGGAAGGGAGATTGTAAGCCGCTCTGAGACTCCCAAGTGAAGGACGGGGTATATATCCAATCTCCTCCTCCTCTTCTTATTTAAATGGCGAAAAGGGGTGTCAAACTCTTTTGTTATGAGGGGCCAGATCTGACATAAATGAGACCTTGTTGGGCCAGGCCGTGTATGTCATAAAAGGTAATGCCAGTCAGTGGTGATATAAATTTATTAAGGGCACAAACACAAGTAAAGGTTTTTAAAACTTTAAATAACACATTTCCAGTGAGTTCGACACCCCTATTCCTATCAGAAGTGTTTTTTTAGTGGTTTGCGTCAGTGGATCCTGTGTGTGTGTTGACTTTGAAGAAAGTCCCATCGAGTTCATGGGGAGCTCAGACTTTGCAGAACGTCCCAAAGCCCCCTTAAGTCCGTTGATCGCTGCCGCCTTAGATTTACTCTCGCTGAGAATTTGTTGCGCATTTCCGCAGAGGGGACGAATAGAAGACGTCGTCGTCAGTGGGGAATGTCGGGGAAAGCAGCTCGGGAAACTGTAAGTATCTACTGGCCGCTGTCGGTGCGGATTCCCAAAGAGGCCAAGGTCCCCTGGTGAAATCAAAAGCGGGTGTCTTGGTCCAGAAAAGTTTCACTCCCGATTTCTCACCCCAAAATGAAGCTAAGCGGAGACAGCCCTGGTTAGTCCTGGGATGAGAGACCACCGAGGAAGTCCGGGGTCGCTATGCAGGGGCAGGGCATGGCTGACCACCTCTGAACATCTGGATGGCCCAGGCTAGCTCTGGGTCCACCCCGATCCGCATTTGGATGGGAGACCACCAAAGCAGTCCAGGGTCACTGCACAGAGCCAGGCAGTGGCAAACAACTTGTGTTTGTCTCCCACCTTGAAATCCCAGGGGGGTTACCATCAATGTTCCCTCTAAGCTGTGGAGTCTTGTGAGCAGAAATTCTACTTTGTGAGCTATGGGCATTAAAGTTGTGGGTTGAGCGATTTGGGTACTGCAGACATTAGTCTGCTCTGGAGCCCTCCTTCCTGAGCCGAGACAAAAATGTGTGAGCCGGAGGCTAAAAAACTGTGAGCTGGCTCACACTAGCTCAGCTTAGAGGGAACACTGGTGACCCTAAATAGTCTGTGACTCGATGGCCCTTTCCACCACTGGGCCTTGTCTCTGTGCCCCCAACCTGCAGAAACGCAAGAGGGGTGGGGCACTTGAGAGAGAGAGCTTTTCCAGGCACCAAGTCTTGCTTCTTGGCACCAAGTCCAAACATTTCTTTACCGGGGCTTCCCAGCCTTATTTTACTTGCTGTCGAGGGCAGTTCCACGGTTCCCATTCTGTGCTCCCTACTAAAAAATGGGTTTTCTATGCGGCTGAATATTGTCTTGTCGAAGGTTGCTTCCTTAGCAGTTGCCTTGGCTTGCGTCATTGCCGGTTTTGTGGTGGGAGGGTAGATCGGTGTTTACCCTGCAAGCTTTCTCGAGGCAAATCTCTGAAGAGGTGCTTTACAAATTTTCTAAATAAATAAGACCTGGGGGTGGGGTGGGGGGAGTTTCGGCCACTCTTGAGCTCCTGAGGGACACAAGTGCAATCACAAAAGTATAAAATTATTCCTGTCCGGCTGAAAAGTGTAAAGGCAAGCTCAAACTGGGCGTTTCTGTTTCCCGGGTGCCCTGCCCGCACGGAGATTTCCAGCCCTTTTCAGGACGGCTTCTGTGGGTTTCCCACCTGCCTCAGGTTCTCGATCCCCTTCGTGTGACTGATGCTGTGCTTGCTCTTCCAGTGGCTGCAGCCACCCACCCCTGCCTCTGCATTTGCACCTCCTTGCCACTTTTCTTCACCTTCCGCAAAGGCATGTTGGAAACTGTGTGTGCCCCCTCCCCTCTCCTGTCTTGATCTGAAGCGTGTCCATTTGGCAAGGCTGCCAGGCTCTTGGTGGAACTTGGAGATCTCCCGCTGTTACAGTGGTTCTCCATATGACCAAGATCCCGCCCCCTGGAGAAAATGGCTGCTTTGAAGGGGGCAAGACAAATATGGACAATCACGACCTAGTCTGGAAACAAATACTGAGAAAACAGTCGTGGGAATCTGACCCACAAATCAGAATTGTCCACAAGACTTACAACGAAAATAGTTTCTATATATTGTTGCCAGTAAGCACTACAAAATAATCAACAAATTCCATCAAATCATAAGAAAATCCTTGTGTAAGAATACATCAACGTCGTCCCCCGGATTTCATAACGGCGTTCCAAAGAGTGGATCTTCCTCAGGAAATATTCTACAAAGCAGTACAAGAGCTTTCATGCTCATAAAGTGCTGTAAACTTTGAAGGGTAGACTGCGTTGGCATTAGGGGTGTGCATTCGGTAAAGCTGAACTGGGGAAAAAAACCCAAAAAACATTTTCGGCATTTTTTGGGTATTCGGCATACCGAATCAGATCCCCTGGTGCTGCCTGCCCTTTTCTCATTCCCATTGGAAACAATGGAGAATTGGGGCACACTCTTTGGATGCCCCTAGAGTTGGACCCCAATACAATCTTTTCCAAACCTGCAGGGTCTTTTGGGGAGACGCTCCAGCATCTACAGTATAAATTTGGCACCTCTACCTCAACCCCTCCCCCAGCCCCCTGAATACTTAGAAGATTTTTGCCATTGACTACAAGGGCCCCATAGGATATAATGGAGCCAAAGATTTTCGGGAATACCGAAAATTTTCGGGTACCAATAGAATACCAATATTGGTATTCGGGTATATTTGGAAATCCCAGAAAAATTCAGGTTTATTATACCCAAATCCAAAAAGAACCAATTTTCCCCCCTGCAACCCTCTAATTGGCATTATGACCCGCACAGATCCATGCCCTGCCCTCACTAGGCTCCACCCTCAAATCTCCAGGAATTTCCCAAACCAGAGCCGGCAGCCTTATTGGGGATGGTGTCACAGCACTGACATGTGCAGAAAGATTGTGGTTTCGCACGTGCCCTCGTAAAAGCCTCACACCCCTCCTGTAAGAACCTCGGCCAACCCTCCTTTTTTGAAGCCCCCCTTAACACTATTTTTTCCCCTCCTCTGTTTAGATTGACCTCTACTCTTACATTGCTGAGCAAGCGACTGAATTGTTACAAAATCACACTGGAGTGTCTGCCCAAAAACGTAGCATTTTATAAAAAATTTGGATATTCGGTATCTGAAGAAAACTACATGTATCAAAGATTCTTCAACTAAAGACCTGCTGGCTATAATCTCTTGCGACAGACTGATTGGTGGGGGGAAACTGAGTTACTGTCTTTATTCTCTTTGTGGAAAACAAATATTTACTGTAGATGGAACAATCACCTCTGAAAATGGGACAAAAAATATCTAAATGCTGCAGGCAGATTCTTTTAGGTTTCTTTACAGACGGCGAAACCTATTTTTCCTACTGTTCATACTATGTGGTGTTTTTTGTTAATGGGGAGTGGAAGAATATAACGGAGGGAGATGGTTTTCTAAACCAAAGGGTATATATATTTTTACCTGATACATTTTCTTGCCTCGTATTTTTCTAAAGTTCGATGCTGCTTTTTCTGGGTAGCCAAACAAGTTCCGACGAGTTTGGGCTGACTTCTGCAATTTCTCTCCCTTTGGAATGGTGAATGCAAACTCTTTGTCGGGCTTAACGGTCACTGCTGTTGTCATGAATGTACCTCAACATTTAACGTGCCCTTGAAGAGTCCCAGGGCAGTTTCCCAACTGGGATAGCTGGTGCAATTGGTTCTGTTTTAGCCCAAAGTAACAGAGATTAGGATACTTGCTTAACACCTCAGATGACCCCACAGTTGATGCCTACAACAGGATGTGACAATTCTCCTCTCTACGGAGAGCAGAGAATTCCCGGTACACACATACACGCCTTACCTGCTTGAACTTGTTGGTGTTTATGTTTGCGGGTGAAAGGCTCTGCCGTGTTCAGCGCATGCTACGTATCCAGAATCATGTTCTCAGGAGCTCGGTGGGATTAGGCACTTTACATAGATCATTTTAGCACTTTGTCAGTAGTCGACAATAAACGTAGGACAAATCCACCCGCCATACTAAGTTCAGGGCATTGTGAGCAAATGAAGGCTATCGCTGAACCACACAGAGGGCTATTCTCAGCTGGGGGGGGCTGTTACATTTCATTGTGGTACTTAATTTTTCACGGAAGAGATTTGTTCTATTTATTCAATTTTAATAAATGTCATTTTGAATCTAATGATTGTTACCTCTGTGCTCTGAATGTGCTGTGGTCTGAAGGCGTTTCCGTCCACCTGGGGAAGCTGTGCTGTTTGTCTGAACGTGTGCAGTAAACTTTGGAGATGGTCTACAACTAAAATGTCAAATCTGTTCGCTTAAAATATCTTTTTGTTCAGACTGGAGGGATCTTCAAAGGAGTTTACAAAATCTAGTTATTTAGAGAGGGGAACCGTAGTTGAAATTGCTGAGCAGTCAAGTTAGAATGGATAAAAGGAAGTCCTTCTTCTTCACCCAAAGAGTGATTCACACATGGAATTCACTGCCACAGGAGGTGGTGGCGGCTACAAGGATGGACAGCTTCAGGAGGGAATTGGAGAAACATATGGAGCAGAGGTCCATCAGTGGCTATTAGCCACAAGGTATAGGTAGGAACTCTCGGTCTGGGGCAAGGGATGCTCTGTATTCTTGGTGCTTGGGGGGGGCAACAACAGTGGGAGGGGGCTTCTGGTGTCCTGGCCCCACTGCTGGACCTCCTGATGGCCCCTGGTATTTTTGGCCACTGTGCGACACAGAGTGTTGGACTGGATGGGCCACTGGCCTGATCCATTCTCTTGTGTTCTTATAGTTGGTGGGCACATACTTGAGTCATGAACACACAACCGTGCCTTATATAAGTCAGGAGGTCGGTCTGTCAAGGTCAGTCTTGTCTGCTTGGACTGGCAGTGACTCTCCACGGTCTCAGGCAGAGGCCTTGCACATCACCAACTGCCCGGTCCTTTTTACCTGGAGATGCCAGGGACTGAACCTGGGACGTTCTGCATGCCAAGCAGAGGCTCTACCGGTGAGCCCCAGTCCTCCCCACGTTGCCCCATCTGTTGTTCCTCCTTCAGACCACAATAGCCTTAACCCCGACGGGCTGCTAAGCTTATACTCACTTGAAGGGGTGGGGGAGGGGCTTCTTCGAAGTGCTGCCACCATTCAGTCTAGCGCCGCCTTTCAGGGCGGCAGGGGCCGAGGCGGTCCCAGGCAACAGCGGCCCGTGTCTTCTTCCCCCTTGGCCAAGGACTTCCTGCCACTTCTGCTCTGCTGGTTCTTCCCGCCTGCCACAGAGCAAAGTGCTTTGTCTTCAGTGCAGAGGAAGGAGGATTGACGTCAGACTGGAAAGACTGCCCCGCGGAGGTCTCTTCCCATCCAGGAAGGGTCGAACTGGACCACAGCAGTGCCAGGGACCATCAGCAGCTCACGCTCAGCTGAGTTGCGGTGCTCCCCTCTTCTCCAAGAACCTTCCCACTGACGACACTCTTCGTGGCTGGGCAGTATCCAGCACTTGGGCTAATTGCTTATTAACTTGGTTAATCGGACTCATTGGTTATGATGAGGGCCGGATCTGACACAAATGAGACCTTGTTGGGCTGGGCCGGGTGTGTCATAAAAGGTAACGCCAGGTAGTTCGACACCCCTGCCTTAAGCATCCTATTAGATCAGACCAGTGAGGGTCCATCTAGTCCAGCATCCTGTCCCACACAATGGCCAACAGGTTGCCCTAATGGACGAGGCCATCTGTTGATGCTGCCTTCTAGAACAGGCATCTAGAAGCGGACTGTCTCTAAATATGAAGGTTTCCTTTAGTCACCACAGCTAGCAGCCATTGAGGGACTTGTTCTCCAGGGTTCTGTCTAATCTTTTAAAGTCATCTCTGCTCATGGACTACATGGGCATTGAGCTCCACCACTGAATTACTGGATTTCCTTCCGTTTGTCCTGAATATAATGCAGATGAATTCTTAGACAGTGTCACAGATGCAACGAACATGAAATTGAGCAAACATCAGAGGACGGCGGAAGACAGGAGGGCCTGGCGAGATCTTGTCCATGGGGTTGCGAAGAGTCGGACTCGACTGTGCGACTTAACAACAAAAGTACCTGCACACTTTCTCTACGCTGTGCATGACACGTGTCATGTCTTCCCTCATTCGTCTTTCTTCAAAACTATATAATAAAGTCCCAGACTCTTTAGGGAAAAGTGATCCCCAGGGATCGTGGCTGCCCCTCTTCTGCGTTTCTTCCAGAAAGCCATCTCTTTTTTGCGATACGGTGACTAGAACAAACACCACATCCCCAAGGATGTCATCTGCAATGCTCCCTCTAAGCTGTGGAGTCTTGTGAGCAAAAATTCTACTTTGTGAGCTACCGGCATTAAAGTTGTGAGCGAGCGATTTGGCTGCTGCATGAATTAGTTTGCTCTGGAGCCCCATCCTTCCTGAGCGAAGGCAAAAATGTGTGAGCCGGAGACTAAAAAACTGTGAGCTAGCTCACACTAACTCAGTTAACTGGTCACATGGTACCTCTGTACAGCTCCATTACAATACTGGCAGTTTTCAGTTCTTTTCCCAACTATCCCCAAC
>NW_015160854.1:76859-98004 GCF_001447785.1 Gekko japonicus | reverse complement strand
CAGCTTCAGTCATTTCAGAATCCCCCCCCCCACCAGCCACCTTGCAAATGCCCTTCTTTGCCAGTGAGGCTGACAAAGCCGGATTCTTTCTCGCGTCTATGACCTGCCCCGACTTGGGAGAAACGAGTTCTTGGATTCTGTGGAAGCCCTTGGCCATGTCTTCCAGCAGTGCAGGAGGGTCCCTGTTTGGGTGCCTCCTCCGACCTCTCCGCAAGCAGGGCTGCACTCACAGGGTCTGTCCAGCTCTGGTGTGAGGCAGGTCCCTGACACAATATGCCCAGCAGAAGCCGCTCACTAAGACCTCTGCCTCCTACCAAGGCAGACGCAAGGAAGGAAACAAGGCGGCCTTCACATTTTCCCAACATGCAGCACAGCTTGGGCCCCAAATCACAGCTAAAGGCTTCAAATGAATGTGGATACGACCGCCTCCCTCCTCCTCTGCTGTCGAGCACACCAGCTACAGTGTTTGGCCTTCAGAGAAGAGGAGATTGGATTTATACCCCGCCCTTCACTACCCAAAGGAGTCTCAGAGCAGCTTACGAACTCCTTTCCCTTCCCCTCCCCACAACATGTGGGCGGGGCTGAGAGAGCTCTTGACAGAAATGGCTCTTTTTCAAGGACAGCCCCAACAGAACTACGGCTTGCCCAAGGTCATCCAGCCAGGTGCAAGTGGAGGAGTGGGGAATCAAACCCGGTTCTCCCAGATTAGAGTCCGTGCATTTAACCACTACACCAAACTGGCTCTAGAGGTGAGGCACAAGGTGAGCAGACAGGGCTTTTTCATTGGTGGCCCCTCACTTGTGGAATGCCTTTCTCCCTGAGGATCACCTGGCATCCTATTCCCGTTCAGGAACCTGACCAAACTGTCTCTTTGTACCCAAGCTTTTAATTAAGGGTCGATCAGGCTGCTTTTAGCCCGAGATTCATTTTCAGCCACTACGTGTTTTATGAGAGCCAGTGTGGCATCACGGCTTAGGGTGTCAGACTAGGAGCTGGGAAACCCAGGTTCAAATCCCTACTTGCCATGGAAGCGTGCTGGGTGACCTTGGGCTAGTCACACATTCTCAGCCTAACTTACCCCACAGGGCTGTATGGAGAATAAAATGGAACAGAAGAGAGAGCCAGTTTGGTGTAGTGGTCAGGAGGGCGGACTCTAATCTGGGAGAACCGGGTTTGATTCCCCACGCCTCCACATTCAGCTGTCGGTGTGACCTTGGGTCAGTCACAAGTTCTCTCAGAGCTGTTTTCTCAAGGCCAGTTCTCAAAAGAGCTCTCTCAGCCCCACTTACCCCACAGGGTGTCTGTTGTGGGGAGGGGAAGGGAAAGGAGACTGTAAGCCGCTGCCCTGAGACTCCAAGTGAAGGGTGGGTATCAAGCCAAACTCTTCTTCAATAATCTAAGCCACTTTGGGTCTCCAAGGAGAAAGGAAGGATATAAATAAAAATGAATGCTTTCACGTGACAGAACAGCCAATGCTGGCCAAGTGTTGCTCAAGAAAAATGATGCCTCTCTCTGTCCTTCTCTCTAGCACTGCCTTTCAGATGGAAGCCTGAGCTCCCTTTTTGCTCGTATCTGGCATCTCCACTACCAGAAAGAGGGCCAGGGCCAGGGGGGGCTTTTGCCCAGCAAGGCTTCTGATTGGCCCACTGGAGATTTGATTGGCTGTGCAGGTCTTTTAAAATGCTGTTTTAGCAGGAGCTCCCACCGCCACAATACAAGGGTGTGTGATCGAAGGTAAACCACGGCAGCCCATTTTGTGGCTGGCTCCACCTCATGCAGCAGCCGTCTTATGGCACCAATTCTGTGGCTGCACCGACCCTGCAGAGTCAGAATTCCCAAGGTTCCTGCAGGCTCAAAAAGGTGGCGGACTCCTGATCTGCGTGAAGTCTCCCAGATTGTTTCTTTGACTAATTGGTTGAACAAATGCCTTCCAACAAGGAAACCTCCTTCTACCGTGTCTGTTGAGACAATTCCTGTGGATCTTCTGACAGACATACGGCTTTTCAGAGAGCCAAACAAACAGCCACTCAGCTCGAAAGCAAACCAAAACTTTGTATTATGGCTAAATGCAAGGTACGATGAACCCACTCGTAACTCTCATGGTGGCCATGGAGACTGCCTCGGGAGGTGGTGGAGGAGGCTCCTTCGCTGGACGTTTTCAAGTGGAGGCTGGACTATCTTCCGGCTGTGCTCCTGCAGAGGGCAGGGGGTTGGACTAGATGACCTGCAAGGCCCCATCCAACTCTAACGTTCCATGATTCTATGAAACGAGTTCCCAGATCTTGCAGAAATTGGTTTCCCCACTTTTCTGAATCTTAAATGAATCTTGGGAGGTGAAGCACCATACAAACCACAGTGAATTTTAAGAAGCTGGGGTTTTTTTTGTTTTTGTTTTTTACTAAAGACTCTTGTTATAAATTACACAAATAACTTTATAAACAAATCCTCCCCACCCAAAACTCGCATTTTGTTTAAAGTAATAAGTTTATCAATACAAATAAAGAAATTTCAAGTATGAAAAGTGCATTATTGCAATAATACCTCTTTGCAAGTCCAAAAAGTTCTTGGTTTAGGGTAAAACTATAAAGTGTAAAAAAAAAAAAAAAGGAGTAAAACAATCAGTGCCATCTAGTCAGTCCAGGAGTCCAATACCTTAAAATCCTGCCTGGTGTGCTACTGGAGGGGCAGGTTTGCATCAGGAAGTCGGGCTTTGTGTCTCTCTCTTCCCTCCCCCCCTTAAATATCCGTCCGTCCGTCCAACCTGCTGAAATTAGCTGCTGCCGTGAACAGAAATCCCCAGCCCACAATTCCATGGGCCCCCTCAGCATCAACCATTCTGTGCCGCTGTTTGCATATTGCCGACTTCTTCGTCCTCTTCATGGGTCCGTTTCAAACTTCCTGTAACGAAAGGCAGATTCAGTTGGAAAGCCTGGGCGAGAAGACGGACAGAAGGTTTAACAAACGGGAAAGGCCGTAGGGACGAACCAGACGTGATAAAACATCCCCAGGGGCGAGAGGAGTAGTGCGTTTGTCTGCAGCAGTAGAAAAGAGAAAGAGTCCAGGAGCACCTTCAGGACTCACAAAATTTATAGCAAGAGATGAGATTTTGTGAGTCGCTGCTCACTTCTTCAGATACAGGGACGTCACTGCCATTTTTAAAGTAATTTTAAAAAGCGACAGTGGCCCAAGGCACTCGTTTCCCCTACCTTATCAAGAGTCCGAATTACCACGCGCACCTCTCTGCTGTCTCGGCACTGGAAAAGGCGGGGGTGGTGGTGGTGAATGATGCTGTGGGACTAATCAGGATCCGGCCCTCATGGCATTATGAGATCACTATAAAAATGGTGGCAGCCTCCTCGTGGCAGACACGAGGCCACTCTCACGTCTAGCTTGGCTCTTTGTTTGCATGGGACAGAACAGAGTCTGCAAGAAAGGTTTTCATTTTTCCTTGGATTATGAATCCCCCTCATGTGCATTCACAGCTAGTAAGATGTGTTTTTATCAATAGTGTCCTTTTTAAGACGACTGCAAAATCTGTCATAATAAAAGAAGATAGATCAAGGTGGGTATCTGAAGAAGTGAGCCGTGACTCACAGAAGCTCAGACCCTGCCACAGATTTTGTTCATCTTTAAAGTGCTACTGGACGCTGGCTCTTTTCTAATAAAAGAACAGCTGGTTTTTATCTCCTGCATTTCTCTACCCTAAGTGGTCTCGAAGCGGCTTATAATTGCCTTTCTCCTTCCTCTCCTTACAAGAGGCACCTTGTGAGGCGGGTGGGGCTGAGAAAGTTGAGAGAGAACTGGTGACTGGGAAGGGAAAGGAGGCTGTAAGCCACTCTGAGACTCCGAGTGAAGGATGGGGTATAAATCCAATCTCCTCCTCTTCTTCCAGTGTCCTTGCATCTGATCTGGCTATAACGAAGGCATCACCCTTCTGCAAAAAAGGGCACCAGTGGAGAACCAGCTCCTGGCGACCACCTCACACACAACCTGAGCATCATGTCAGTCATGGGATCAGGAGTGTGTGACCAAGCTGTAATTCTGAACCTGAAGGGGGAGCGAGTGGAACCCGCCCCAGCACAGGCCGCTTCCCATTCATGGGATTTGCACCTTCTCCGGGTTAAGCTTCAGTTCAAGCTGGTTTGACCCGAGCAAAGACAGAATACAGCCTAGGAAAAGATCCTGCTGCCAACACAGCCTGGAGGGTGAAGCTCTCCTCTTTAAAACAAAATGGAGGTTTGGACAGCCCCTTCCACAGAAGTAACCGGCATGAGCAGGGGTCACTTCCTGCAGGAGCGCACAGGAGCGGAACTCCGGCAGTAAATAGCCCAGGGGGCGGGCACATGAAACAAGCCCCACCCCCTGCTCCCAGCAGCCCTCAGTCAGAGCAAGAAGCAGCCAGGTAAGCTGCAGAGCTCTCCCCAGCCCCCGGGTTCAAAACAGTCCAGTGGCACCTTTAAGACCACGTTTTGTTCAGGTACAAGCTCTCCCTCCTCTGCGAGTACAGAGCTGGCAAAAAACCCCAATAGCTAGCAATCCAAAACAGTCCAGTGGAGCCTGATCGGTGGGTGTTGCCTTCTGACACACTTCCGGTGATGTCAGGGGGCGTGGCATATGCAAATTAGTTATGCTAATGAGCTCCTGCACCTCTTTTTCTACGAAATGACCCCTGGGCATGAGTAAAAGACCAACCCTGTAGCCCTGACCTGGATAGCCCAGGCCAGCCCAATCTCGTCAGATCTCAGTAACGAGGCAGGGCCGACTTTGGCAAGTATTTGGATGGGAGACCTCCAAGGAATACCAGGGCTGTGAGGCAATGGCCGGCTCTCGAGCCACTTCTCCGAACGTCCTCCGTGCCCCTGCGAGTGTCGCCAGTGGTCACCATGACTTCCAGGCATGGGCGCACGCACACACACACACACACACAGAGGCCAGCCCGGTTAGGAGGATGTTCTTTCTGGTGGGCGGGAGGGTGCAGCTGCGCCGGGAGATCTCACCTGTGGTGACAGACAGCGAGCGTTCCAGCTGCCGAGGGGACATCATCTGGATGGTGAGCTTGGCGAGATAGATGGCTTCGTATTCCTGCAAAAGGGAGTCGCGTGACTGGCCCTGCAGACATCCGGGGGGGGGTGTCTTGCTCAAGCAGCCCCCGAGACGCAAGAAGAGGGAGGAGGGGGCCAAAGGGACCCAAGGCAGGAAGAAACAAGGAAGACGGGAACGACACTCTTCTTAAACGGAGGAGGGGACGGACACTGTCATGGCTCAGGTGGGGTGTCACCTGACGCTGCCACCACTCTGGTTCCAGGCTCCCTTGAGAAGGCCCAGAGCCCCCTCCCAAGACCTTCAGACCTCCCTTTTGGCTGAATAACAGGCGTGAGGACCAGGCAGAGTGAAACAAGGAAAAGGTTTATTGTATAGGAGGTCAAACAAACAAGGTGCAGAATAATAACAGTAAGTGGGTGAAAAGAAAAGAAATCAAATGCCCTAACGCGTCTCAATATACACTGTCCCTAGCTCACTATCTGCAGTGGCCTTACTCACCCTTCCCTCAGGATGAGGGTCTCTCCCCTGCAGCAGCCTTCCTTCTGGCTCTGCCTTCTTGGAAGAAAGAACAGCTTCTGCTCTGGCACCAGCCCTTTTGTTCCCCAGCCCTCTTCTTCCCTATTGGTCAATTTTGACTCCAAAACCTCCCAGGGGCTTCTGGGAGTTGTAGGCCCAGCCTCACCTACTGCTAGCCAGGCTTCCTGGGCCTAGTAGGCCTCTGGTGGCACAGCCCAGATTATGACAGACACTTTGGGCTGGATCTCTAGAGGACCACAAGCACAGCTCTGCTGGCATTTATTGATTACTTCCATTGATATCCCACCCTCCCCACAAACAGGATCTGGGCGGCTTACGTTAATCGGCACAAGGTACCAGAAAATCCACGTGAAACATTTAAGACATTTTAAAACAAGCGAATAATCAAAGTGCTGGCACTAATCATCCCTTCGTTAATTGAAATGGCGTGCTATATGGCGTAATAAGCACGATTTCAGACTCAATGATCTTCCAGCATCATGCAAAGGTATGGCTTGATCTCCAAACTGGGGCCAGCCCGTTACCACAGATGTCGGTGGTGTCGGGGGCGGCTCCTAGTCGAAAGCCTGGCAAACTACTTGCAGGCCCTGCGGAACTGTAAAAGATCCCGCAGGGTCCTGATCTCTTCCGGGAGCTTGTTCCACCAGCACGGAGCCACCACTGAAAAGGCCCTGGCCCTGGTGACAACAAGCCTAGGACAGAACGTCCCCCACCTCCTGCTGCAGCCCACAGTACTCCCCCTCTTCCGGAGTTGTGAAACCAAGGCTTGAAATGACTAGGGACTCCCTCATATCTGAACCACCTGAGCCGTTGCAGGACAATGGGATCCAGTGTTCCTTTATGCCCTGACCAGAAGGAGCCGCTTGATCCCTTGGCGCCCCTTGGAGGTAAGTCAGGAAATCCCCATGAAAGGAGAACGGTAGACTTCTAATCCGAATGGAATCAGGCAGCATTCACACTGTTCTGGCAGCCAGGGTTTACACCCCTTTGACAGATCTGCGGAAGGCCGAGCACAGCCCAGGGAGATCGCAGCGAAAAAGGACAGGGCAACTGGGATGACGACGAAGGCTACTGCCTCACCGCCAGCTGCATGCGAAGCCACAGGAAAGGGCTGGCAGATCCCTGAGCCCCTGACTATTGGGCAGTCAAGACCAATGCTCTCTCTAAGCTGTGGAGTCTTGCGAGCAAAAATTCTGCTTTGTGAGCTACTGGCATTAAAGCTGTGAGCGAGCGATTTGGCTGCTGCATCAATTAACTTTGCTCCTTCCTGAGCTGAGACAAAAATGTGTGAGCTGGAGGCTAAAAAACTGTGAGCTAGCTCACACTACCTCAGCTTAGAGGGAACACTGGTCCCTCCAGGCTCCGGAGGCTCCGTGCACGAGGACAGCCCAGGCTGGTCTGCATCGCTTCCCGTTCAATCTGATCGGCTGTTGTTTGAGGGTCCTCTGCAACCCTCAGTGCTTTTCGGGGCTCCAAACCCCTGGGGATTATGGGTGGTCTCCGGTTCCTGCTCAGCGTCTGCTGAATGCCTGAGGCAGCAAGACAGGGCTCCCCGACATGGTGCTGCCCGTGGGACCCGCCAAGCTGTTCAGGAAGCATCGCATGTGGCTCTGTCTCCTGCAGCAGCCGTCTTGGGGTGGCGCTCTCCGTGCCCTCTCAAAATGCCACGGCTGCCCACCAGTTCCAAAATGTCGGGGTAAGAAAGAGCCAGTATTAAAAACCTAGTTGAAACTAATATATAAAAATACATGGATTTATCAGAAGGACAGTTAAAAACATATAAGGGCCCAAGGAAAGCTTCGTTAAAAAGTTCAAGTGGCCTCAATACCAGGGCCCAAGACACAGGACCTGACGCGTTCCCGCCCTATTGGGTTCCCACGCGTCAGGTCCAGAGTTCCCTCTGAGTTCGCTCGCAGTTTTTTAGCTTCCAGCTCACAGATTTTTGTCTTCGCTCAGGAAGGATGGCTCCGGAGCAAACTACTTTATGCAGTAGCTAAATCGCTGGCTCACAACTTTAATGCCAGTGGCTCACAAAGTAGAATTTTTTGCTCACAAGACTGCACAGCTTAGAGGGAGCATTGTAGGTCATGTGTCTTGGGCCCTGGTGTTGAGGCCACTTGAACTTTTCAATGAGGCTTTCGTTGGGCCCTTATATGTTTTTAACTGCCTTTCTAATAAAGAAGAAGAGGAAGAAGATATTGGATTTATACCCCGCCCTTCACTTGGAGTCTCAGAGCGGCTTACAAACTCCTTTCCCTTCCCCTCCCCACAACAGACATTCCTGTGAGGTGGGTGGGGCCGAGAGAACTCTGACACAAACTGCTCTTTTTCAAGGACAGCTGTGCCAGAGCTTGTGACTGACCCAAGGTCACATCAGCAGGTGCACGTGGAGGAGTGGGGAATCAAATCCGGTTCTCCCAGATTAGAGTATGCCTACTTAACCACTGAAGCTTCTGCTCTCATAAGGAGCTGCGGTGGCTCAAGTGGTTAAGAGGCTGAACTGCAGGCTGTGGAAGGTCGGTAGTTCAGCAGTTCGAGACCCAAGTGCCGCATGACGGAGTGAGCTCCCGTCTCTAGTTCCAGCTCCTGCCAACCTAGCAGTTCGAATGCAAGAAATTGCAAGTAGATAAATAGGTACCACTTCGGTGGGAAGGTAACAGCGTTCTGTGCGCCTTGGTGTTTAGACATGCCGGCCACATGACCACGGAAACGTTTTCGGACAGCGCTGGCTCTTCGGCTTTGAAACGGAGATGAGCACCGCAACCCTAGAGTCGGATTCAACTGGCTTTCGAGCAAGGGAACCTTTACCTTTACCTTTTTACTTAACCACTACACCAAATACATGCATTTTTGCATATTATAAGTTTCGACTAGGTTTTTAATATTGGCCCTTTATCAGACTTCTTTCTTACCCTTGTGGTTCATGATTCCAGTTTTGGGTCACGTTTGTTTTCCCCTCCCTGTGTCTTACTTCCAAAATGTTGGGGACCCTCGGCTGTGAGCCACTAACCTTCGATGCCTAGCAAGCAGATGGGGTACAAAGTCCACCGCAGAAATTGACAGAAAAAGCCAGATTTCAGCACTGTCCCTATCAACGACCAAGCCACTGTCAGGAAAAAATTAGTCAGGCAAGTGACACATAAATGTTTCCGTTTGAGTTACCAAAGATCAACACGTTGCAGACCAATGTAGGACTGGCCAGACCACCACCATCTATATCACCAACTGGGGGGGGGGACAGGGGGGCGCTTACCTGAAGTTGATGAACAAATCCAGCATTGGGATTGATACAGAACCGTCTTTCTTGCACGTACGTGAATGCATCCCTGCGCAAGAAAGAAGACAACCCGTTTTCATATGTAATCCGTACCCATTTGCATTCACTTCCTTACAAGCTCGCTCAGCGTTTTCTTTAATTCTGTGTTTTCTGTACATCGGGGTTTCTTAGCGTTGCAGCCGCCAGGAAAAGTCCCGCTGGGCTGATGGCCTGGGGGAGCCACCTCTCCTAAGCCGGCCCCACCCAAACAGCAGGAGCCACCTCACCTGCCCAGCCAGCACGGCAGTTGTGAGAGGGGCCATGGCTCAGTGGCAGAGCCTCTGCTTGGCAGGCAGAAGGTCCCAGGTTCAATCCCCGGCATCTCCACCTAAAAGGAACAGGCAGGAGGTGAGGTGAAGGACCTCTGCCTGAGAGGCCCGGAGAGAGACTGCCGGTCTGAGTAGACAGTCCTGACCTTGCTGGACCAAGGGGCCTGGGTTCTGTAGAAGGCGGCTTCGTGTTTGTTCGAGTCATGCTGCGGCCAAGCCAGGCAGAGCCAGGTGACTCATCGGGGTCCGGCCTCCCTCCATCAGGGGTGTGGCCCTTTCCAGGGCCATTTTGGCCTCTGGTCTGGGTTCAAGGCGTGCAGACTGGCACGGAAGGGCTCCCGGGAAGCCTCACACGAGGCCAGTTGTCACCTGAGCACCTTTTCTTTACAACAGAGGATGCTCCCAGGTGGCCTGGCAGTCCCCTAACACCACATTGAAGGGGGGGCTCAGCTCACTGGGCAGATCTGCCGTGCCCGGCCTACGGAAACTGACGGGCCTGGGGAGACTTTGCTGGGGTATCATTCGCCATGTCCTCCACTGCAGCCATCATCTGAGGCGGAGGACACAAAGCTATGGCAGAAGCCGGCTTGCATTCAGTCCAGACACTGAAGATGAAAATCCAGACTGCCCCCCACTAGATCAAGACACAGCTCTCGGCCAGGAGCCTTTTCACCTCGGTCAGGGCACTGGAAACAGGTCTAGACTCTCCTCTAAACCCACCTTACTATTATTTATTATTTTCGATTTACATTCTGCTCTCCCCGCAGGAGCAGGCTCAGGGACACCCCCCCACACACCATTTTACGCTGGGAGGGGAAAGCACTGTTGGCAGCTCCCCACTCTTGCCTGCATTATACACTGAACCCTCCCACCCCCCCCAAAGCACACTTGTTGGGTCTCTGCCACCGCCTGGTGATAAAGGCCACGGGAGCCCAGCCCTGACCCGCTGGGAACACAGCTTTTCATGAGAGTTTCAGCCACAAAGACGCCTCGCCCTAGATGTGCTCACAGACCTATTCGCCGCCACCACCCGTGGGCACTGTTTACAAAGCCACAGGTGCTCCAGGTAGCCACTGAGGCCAGCTGAGATAGGGAGGGCAGAAGCAGAGGTCAGCCAAGGACGAGGAGGGGGGTTCCTGAAAATGGCTGCCACCGGAGGCCCAGACTAGGCAAAGGCCTTCTCAGTGGCGGCTCCTACCTGGAGGGACGAGCTCCCGGAGGAGATCAGGGCCCTGCAGGACCTTTCACAGTTCCGCAGGGCCTGCAAGACGGAGCTCTTCCGCCAGGCTTTTAATTAGGAGCCGCCACTACCACCACCACCACCAACTACTCTGTGGTAACAACAGGGTAACGGGATGGCCCAGTATATAAATCTCACAGCAGTATTGAGATAAGTCGATGCCGTTGATGCGGCCTTTTGGGTATGGTTATAGGTCACCATCTTGATTTGACTAAATTGATAACATCTTTGAGCACTTTATTAGTGTTGATGATGGTTGTTTTTATGCGTGATTTTATTGTTTTACTGGCACATGCTGCCCTTATTTGTAAGCCGCCTGCGCCCGTTCGCGGGGAGGGCGGGATATAAATGTAATGATAAATAAATAAAATAAAATAAGTGCTCAGACCAGAATGGGGACACCATTCAGAATTATGCGCTGTTCTTTATGCACCCATACTACCACCCTGGCAGGGGCCACAGCTCAGGGGGAGGACGCAAGTTCCCCACATCTCAGGTCCCAGGTTCACCCCGGGCACCTCCAGTGGATGGATCCCAGGCAGCAGTGAAGCAAAGGAATCGGGAGAGCCATCGCCAGTCAGGGGGGTGAGCTAGTGCTCAGCTGCGAGACGGGGAAAGAGACGGCCGGCCTGGAGCCTCACCCCCCGCCATCCTTGGTGGCCCCCAGCCCCAAAGACAGAAGGAGGCGCTGCCATGGAAGGTCCCCGTGGGGCGGGCAGGACTGGCAGCTGCCCCGCCCCCTTCATCACAAAGGCTCTGGCGAGGGGGGAATTGTGGCTGGATCCAGCTCGCTCATGATCCCGGCGGTGGTGAGCAGCGTTCCCTCTCAACTGAGCGAGTGTGAGCGAGCTCACCATTTTTCAGCCTCCCGCTCACATATTTTTGTCTTCGCTCAGGAAGGATGCGGCTCCAGAGCAAGCTAATATATGCAGGAGCCAAATCGCCCGCTCACCACTTGAATGCCGGGAGCTCACAAAGTAGATTCTTTGCTCACAAGACTCCACAGCTTAGAGGGAGCATTGGTGGTGGATCTCTTGGAAAACCCATTTGGACCACATCACGCTCAGTGGCTCAAGGGGGGAAAAGCAGGATCATACGGTTCCGTACCTGTACTTCACCCCAAACGTTTCCATAATATATGCGATAACTAAGGCAGCGCTGGAAAGAGAAAAAGGAAAGAAAAGAAATAAGATCAGGGATCCAATAATGGCTGCACTCTGGGAATGCTAAAAATAAAGAGAAACCATCGTTACCTTCTGGAAATCCCTGCGTTCCCATGGACAAGAACTTTCCCTGAGAACGGAAATAGTTACTTTACACAAGCGGGCTAGAATCCCGGCCCCCCCCCCCAACACCAATTGCTTGTTTTTAAAGACTAGATTTACACTTCAACAAGAGGCTTCCCAACATAACATGAGCTCAATCAAGACTTGCTGCAAGGCATCAGTAGAAGAATCTAAAGCACCTCTGAGCAAAACGTCAAGGGACCCTCTGGTGTCTGACCCAGGGAGCTTTGGACTCTTGAATGTGCACACCCTCGAAACCTTGTTGGACCCCTCAGGTGCTGCTGGAAGCAAATCCAACTGTTCTAAAGATCAACCTCTCCCTTTGGGCCTCCACGTTCTGCTGCGGTCGATTCCCCAGCCTCTAAGTAACCTGGGCGTTGAAAGCGGGATACAAAGACTCCCCCCACCCACCATTCTCCCTCAGAACGTGCTTTTCATTGAGAAAAGTTTGCTCTGCAAACAAGAAGGGCCACCTGGTTTGGAAAGCACCCCTTTTGCCTTCTATCTATAACCAGCATGCCCCACCCCCCAATGCCACCGTCTCAATACTCACTTATATCTCATTAGGACAAATTAGGCAGGCAAAGAGAAAAGCAACATACCTCCAGTTTGTAAACTGCCATCAATAAACTCCTTAGTCTAAAGGGAAAACACACAAATTCCATTCCGATTACAGTCGGCTCAGAAATCCGTACATCCGTACAGCAGGATTGGTGCCCACGGACAGTCATGCACTCTTCAAGTACCACAAACACCAGGGAATCCTAAAGAACTTGCGCTCCATAAAGAAAGTTGATATGAAGGGTATGGAAAATGAGGTTTGCGATCACTGGTGGCAGACTTAAGAAAGATGCCCTTCCTCGAATATTGCCAGCTTTCAGCCTGCTTTACACCCACAGGGACAATTTAAGACTGATGGAGGCTTGCTCAGACTGAGGTCTATGATCACAGGCTGGAGGTGGATAAACCTCCCTCCTCTCTGTGGCTGGGTGCCGTGCTCCAGGATGCACAACTGCAGCCATGTCTGCAGACAAAATGCTTCCTGTGGTGGGACCGGTCACCTTTTAGCGCACGGTTGCACTTATCTTGTCACCATAAACATCGGCTTTCGCACAGCCGCACTTCCCTACAGAAAGCTGTTCTGAGAAGCGCACTCTGGACATGCTTGTGCATGTTCTGTTCCACCACATAGGAATAGTGGGAGGATTCGAACGGCCCGCCAAAGCGCCTTCGGTTCCGGGCCGACGGAGAGGCTCATCCATCATCTCCCCCATTATTGCCTTCTAGGCAAAAAAAGTGAATGGAGAGTCCTCCGAGAGGAGTCATTTTTAATATCAGTGTGTTGTCTTTAGAGTGTCAACGTGACGGGTCTCCACAGTTACAGAACTGAGGTTCCTATCATTTGCTTTTTGTTCATCCAGAGAGGATTGACACAGTCACCACAGCTGGGAAGCAGCAAGGTGAGGAAGAGAAACCTGTGGCTCTTCCCAGTGCCTCTGGAAACACCCGGTGTGCCAGGACCTCTGCACAATATGCAGATGGCTATGCATTCAGGTAAGCCACCGGTTTGGGGAAATCACCCTCCAAAATGCGAGCCGTGGACAGTGGCGAGGGGAACAACCAATCCCTGAAGCCACTGGCCACCCCAGCAGACAGATGCCATGTATTTTTTAGGATCAAGATTAGCATGGCTACTGGGGGAGGCAACAATCACCATACTGGTCGACTCTTCCCCCTCAGCACTCGCAGGGCTCTAGGACGAGGCACAGTCCACCGGGAAGGTCTCCCGCACAAATGGCGTTAAAAGGAGAGCGCGCTGTGCATTATGTTTCATAAGCGGCCCCGAGACTGTGTGCTCGTGCACGGCTGCCCTTCACGGCAATGCCACTTGCACAGGGGAACATTATGCTGCTCACCTGTTGGAGGCGGCTGTCCTTTGAACGGTCATCGGGGCATCACATGGATGGGCTTTGCGCCTCTGCAGAAACTGGCATTCAGAAGCGGTTGGGAAAGAAGACCTCCCCGTTCAGGAATGCAGACTCAGACGGCGTGTGCGCCGAAGGGAAGGAGCGGCAGCGTCCTGCTCAGTTGCTTCCACAATGTGCAAGTAAAGGTAAAGGTTCCCTTGCTCGAAAGCCAGTCGAGTCCGACTCTAGGGTTGCGGTGCTCATCTCCGTTTCAAAGCCAAAGAGCCAGCGCTGTCCGAAGACGTTTCCATGGTCATGTGGCCGGCATGACTAAACACCAAGGCGCACGGAACGCTGTTACCTTCCCACCGAAGTGGTACCTATTTATCTACTTGCAATTTCTTGCTTTCGAACGGCTAGGTTGGCAGCAGCTGGAACTAGAGACGGGAGCTCACTCCATCATGCGGCAACTCGGGTCTCGAACTGCGGAACTACCGACCTTCCACAGCCTGCAGTTCAGCGTCTTAACCACTTGAGCCACCGCAGCTCCTTAATGTGCAAGTAGAGGAAGTTAAAAGAATCCGTTGCAGGGAAGGTAGACGTGGTGTGTGAATGCACGGATAGCCACAGCCAAGCAACCTGTTCTTACTTTTTATGTGGCTTCTGTGCATCACACTATTGAGTGGACTGCTGACAGGTGCGTCAATGGAAGAGGGAGTGAAGCATAGCATGCCCAAACCATGCACCACTTCTGGCTCACGCACCAGGGACGCGGCACTTCATAAATGCTGCTGTCCGAACCCAGGTAGTCGCACGTCTCTACTGACAGCTGAAGTTGATGCTACAGCTCTTATAGACTGATTCTTAGGAGAGGTGCCTTGGCCAACTCACGGCAGAGACAAATTGTGCCAGGATATCCAACCAGACATTGGGATGATGTGCACTAGTCTTTCTCCATCGCAGAACAGCAGATGCATAGCGCAGGATATTTGACGAACTCCTTGGCACAGTTGTGATAGCCTTTCTGGCGCCCAAGAAGAGGAGAATCTTCTCTGCGCCCGACAGAGCTAAAGGCAAGCAGAGCAAGGGTTTGGTCCAGATGAAACCCCGGCACCGCCTTAGTTAGGAAGAGATGTTAGGTCTGAGGATCGCCTTCTCTGTAAGAAACCATAGGGATGGGGGATTGGAGCGGAGTGCAGACGGCACCGATGCCTGGTCTTGCAAGACCACCGCCACAAAAGTGGTCTTCCACAAGAGAAGCTTGGTATCACAGGTGGCCACGGGTTTGTAGGGCCCGACCAAAAGTTGAGTCAGGACAAGAGGCAGGTCCCATGCTGAAGTCGGGGACTGTGCTGGCAAATATAGCCAAATGAGGACCCTGAAGGTCTGCACGCATTCTTGGATGAGACAGAGGCTGAGAAGTGGAGAAAGATGCTGGATGGCCCTTGAGTGACGGCTGCTCCGGTCCCAGAGACTGACAGTAGAGAAGAGACTGCAAGATGGGCGCGGCAGGGGACAGGTAGATGGGTCTCCTCCACATTTGGAAGCAAACATGGCACAGCATGTCCGCCTGTAGCGCTGCCTGGTAGGCGGCTTCCTCCCCTTCAGGGCATACACGGTCCAAGGCTGCATTCTTAAACGGGGTGGTGGAGGTCTTTGTGCCGAAAACCAAGCTCAGAAGGTTCTGAATGCCAGCGCAAAAAAGTTGGAAGTATTGTTGTTTATCGAGGATGCCCATCCCTGGGAGGTTACTGCCATGTGGTCTTTGTGGCTCACGTGGGGCGTGAGCCACAAAGACCACATGGCAGTAACCTCCCAGGGATGGGCATCCTCGATAAACAACAATACTTCCAACTAGGGGGAGGATTCACAAAACTGTAGCTGCACCAACTACAGAGGAGGTCATGCATTAAGGGGCCTTTTCCACTTCAAGAAAAGCCGTGCAAATCATCCCAGAAAAAAATGCTTTGTGGGCATCAGTGACGGTCACTGCTGGTGTCACCATGGGAGTAAGGAAAAGCGACTGAAATGCTTCGGGGGGAGGGACGCCTTCTTGCTCTCACACAACCCACTGAGCTGCATTAACATGAGTTAGTGCGGTGCTGCTCCTGAACCGTTTTAAGTATGAAACTCACAAGCCAAGATAAACACTTACCATAGGGAAAAATCTTATTATATTTTCAATGGGATTATCTGCAATATCCAAGACTAAATACCTACAATTAAAATAAGCGTGTTAAATTCACAGCCAGGATTGCTCATCTTGTAGAGTGCAAACATTGAGCTCGGAAATAATCAGAAACGGAGATGGAGAAGCCAAGTTAAAATGCAGACTCCCGACGGATGCTGCTGCAGTGGTGTCTGACTACAGCCCAGAGAACCTCTGGGAGGGAGCACCCTGCGGTGCTGGCCACCTTCTCCTTCAATCTCCCCCTCCCAGCTGCCTTGAGTCCCACCACAGTTCGAGCCACGTTTACTTGGCAAACCGGTCTGGAATCTAAGGGGCGATGGGATGCTGCAGGGGTCCCCAACCTTGCTGAACCTGTGGGCAGGCACCTTTGGAATTCTGACACTCTGCGGTTGGGTGCAGCATTAAAAGGGCTGCCACAAGAGGTGGAGCCTACAGAGCCCACTGATGGACCTCCTGTGTGACCCAGAGTGCCGGACTGGATGGGCCATTGGCCTGATCCAATATCGGCTTCTCTTCTGTTCTTAAATCAATAATAACGGAAATCACAGTAGTCCAATCAGCAAAGTGAAACAAAAACGCTGTGACAACTGACACTTAACTAGATGGATAAACCATATCTCAATTACACTTAAAATTCTTTGTCTGGAATATATCCAATAAAGACTTGGTTACAACTCATATCATGTACTGTTATCATTTCTCAACAATATACAAAATCCTTTTGACCTTTTATACACATTGCTCATTCAACAACGATATAGAAAAGTCTCTATCTGGCCAGTTCTATAAAGGAAAGTCCAGTAATTGTTCACAAGAAGATCATAAGAGTAACAGTTTTCATTTACAGTGAAGGTTCACAGAGGTGACTATTTCCCTATAACAGGGTTTCTGGATGAACAGCATGATTCAGTATCTTCATCAGATAGTCTTCCTCAGAACAAAAGAGACTTGCAACGTATCCAAATGTTAAACACAATTAATAATCGAGGCATCAATCTCCAGTTTCCCAAAAGGGCAATGGCTCCAGAACTAACGATGTTGATAAAGCGGTCTTCATTGGATATATTACAGACAAGAGGTAGAGCCGGCATACTTTGGCTGCTGCAGGAGGCAGAGCCAACTACAAACGGGTTGCCCCAGCTAACCTTCAGTCACACAGGGAAGATCTTGGTGCCGTGGTGACAGCTGCTGCTGAAGCAACGTTTTTAAAAATCTGCACAGCCAATCAAATCGCCAGTGGCCAATCAGAAGCCTTGGTGGGCAAAAGCTCCACCGGGCCTGCCCACTCAAGATTAAATCAAGTTATTCTTAAGTGAAGGCATGGTTCCAAACTGGGCTGATTTCTTTTTCTTTTTTGGGGAAAAAGAGGTGCCAGAACTCTCGAGAGGAAAATGACGTTTTCATTCAATCTGTATACTGAAAACTCGTGAACTTTTAAAATTGTTGAAGAGGTTCCTGAACTCTGTTCCGGCGTGTTCCCCCAGGAAAAAAAGCCCTGGTTTCAAGTAATGCTTTTTGGTCTCCCCACCACTTAAGTTCTCCCCCCCCCAAGGTAGACAAGGACTCAGAGAATGTCAACATGAAATGGAACTAAAGTTACGACACATCCTGGAACTCTCCTCTTTCTCCACGTTAAAGGCAGCGCGCCCTTTTGAAGGATGGCTCTTTCAGCACGGGAACGGAACTTCTGAAGCTCGTAGTGTAACTAGAAATAAACCTGTGCCCTGACTGGCAAACGCAACCCAAGTGATCACAAGCCCTCTGAAGGAATTGTGGCTCGTCATCTAAGAGGAGGAGCAGAGACCTGCCTGCTCTGACTGAGCTGATGCGAAAACATGCCCTCGTGTCCCCTGGAGTTACAAAATGGTGGCACTCGTCCCTTCGGCTCCCTTCGGGGACCTAACAGGGCTCCTGAAAAGGCAGCGGGACTGGAAAGCAGCACAGAGGCCTGTCTGGAGCCACAGCGGCTGGAAATCTGAATCTCACTTGGGAAAAGGCCTGTTTTGACGGGGGTGCCCAAATATGCGGTACCCAAACACCGCTTGTGCCACGTCTTAATTTAACCACGGTTCTCTTCCTTTGTCGATCACAATGCAAGTTACGAAGAGACAGATAAAAGAGCATGAAGGAACTCCTGCAAGTGCCCTTCCAACCTTCTGGCGTACTATGGATTGAATCCCATTCATCTGTCCCTCTATTGGCAGGGCTTTACCTTGGTGGAAGGGGCTGCCCCCTAATGCAAAAGAGCCTCTTTCACAGGGGGGGGGCGCAAAAAGATCCCACCTAACACACCTGCCAACTTCTTTGACTCAATGGACCTTTGAAAGAGTCCCAGCCTGAACAATCAACTGAAAGACTCGATAACATAGCCAGTGTTTCTTGAACAAAGCGTCACGGCCGTCATTTTCAGAGTACGGTAGTACTGGTTGCAATGCTTACCTAAATAGCTGCTGGAAGTTTGGTTTAATAAAGTTTGCTTCAATATTTTGCCGTATGCATATGACATGGGTGACCCCATGTTTCTGAAGTATAGGTAGCTGCAAGACAAAAGGTTGGAAGGAAATGAATGCCCCTTTAAGCCCGCCTGTTAAAATAATGGCAGGAGAACAGTTACACCTTTTCGAGTTCCCAATATTTAACTAGTGGACTTAAAAATTAAATAATTCATTCTTTATATTTAAGAGTTCAGTAGGACTGAGATGGTTCAATGCGTGGTTGACTGGCTTATCTACCCGTGACTGCATCTAACAGCAATGTGGCCAGCTGGCCTTATGTGGGCAACAAAGACAGCCAGACCTGACCAACCCACAGAAAAGGCAGAAGTCTGTATAAACACAGGGGACTCCATCCCCAGGGCATATGGGAAAATATGTCTTTGTAAATCAAAAAGAAAACCCTCAAGTGACCCGGTGAGGAGTGAGCATGCTCCAGAAAGGGCAATATTGGCAGCAGCTGAGAGAAGAAGAGGAGATTGGATATATACCCCACCCTTCACTCAGAGACTCAGAGCGGCTTACAAATGCCTTTCCCTTCCCACAACAGACACCCTGGGAGGTAGGCGGGGCTGAGAGAGCTCTTTCGAGGACTGCCCTTTCAAGGACAGCTCTTGTCAGAACTATGGCTTGCCCAAGGTCATCCAGCAGGCGCAAGGGGAGGAGTGGGGAAATCAAACCCGGTTCTCCCAGATTGGAGTCCGCACACTTAACCACGACACCAAACTGGAGTGGTGGTGAAGGAGAAGGATCTGCTCAAGGCTCAGAGGATCACAGTGGGGAGATTTTGCAGGTGTTGGTGGAATTTACAAATCCCATCCCCCGGTGCTTGTATGGAAATACCCAGAATCTTGTACAAGTCACTGTGTGTCAAAGAATCACCAAAAAACGGCTGTTGTGATCCCCACTGAAATCTCTAGAGACTGTCCGGCCCTTTCCAAATAGCTCTGGGGGCAGGGCTCAAGACAGCTTCCCAAAGCAGTTTTCCTGTACGTCTGCTCAGAGGTCTGCTTGCAGACTGAGTAAGTCAAGGGAATCGCACAGATTCTGCTGATGCAGCACGGGCATGCAAGTGCTTTGTGGCTGTGTAATTCAATTAACATGTGACCTAATTTAATGGCAACTTGCTTTGATTTAGAAGCTTTAGAAACGCATCTGAAACTTTTGAAGGTCAGCACGACGGAATAGATTTCTTATTGGGAAAGATTATGGAGTGAATCAGTTCTTAATGCTGATTGAGTTCTGGTTCAATTTGACTTTAGTAAACTCCCTTTCAAACAGTAGGGGGGACCACTAAGCAATGCAATGCATACAGTAACAACTGGCAAATCAAAAAGTGTGTCATTATTCCTTTGTGTGGAATAACTGCTATTATTTGTATGACTCATGTTCATTCACAACATAAAAAGTTTAAGACAGGCATACCTTGCTTTTCATAGCTGAAGAATACGGGCCTAAGAACAACCCAGGTAAAATTTCCTAAAAGGGAAGGGAGGGGGAGAAAACAAAACATCCAATCATACACAAAATTCAGTCTACCTTACCATCAGTTACAGAAAGAAAGACATTACTTGCACTTTAACTGTTCAAGTCTAAGAAGAAGAGAAGAAGAGATTGGATTTATACCCCGCCCTTCACTACCCAAAGGTGTCTCAGAGCGGCTTACAAACTCCTTCCCCTTCCCCTCCCCACAACAGACACCCTGTGAGGTAGGCGGGGCTGAGAGAGCTCTGACAGAAACTGCTCTTTTTCAAGGACACCTCTTATCAGAACTACGGCTTGCCCAAGGTCATCCAGTCAGGCGCAAGTGGAGGAGTGGGCAATCAAACCCCGTTCTCCCAGATTCTCTCACCACGACACCAAACTGGCTCTCAGTTGGCAGAACTTCTCCCTGGGGATTACATGGTGGGGGGGGGGGGGGAATCCTTGGCTTCAGGACTGGTGCTCACCCTGCAAGACGTGTGACCAAAACCAAAACCCCAAATAAGTTCACACAGTAGCGCATGAGCAACACAGCCAACTCTACTGCTGCACTACAGGCACAGTTATCATTGGTGTAGCAACACGAAGAACAGCAACGTGCTAGGAAGGTTAAGAACATCAGAAGAGTGCTGCTGCATCAGACCAGTGGTCCATCTAGTCCAGGATCCATGCTCACTTTGGCAGCATTTATACTAGTCTAGGATCCTCTCTCTCACAGTGGCCAACCGGTTCCTCTGGAGGTCCAACAACAGGGCGCAGAGGCCCAATGTTGCCTCCTAGAACTGGGCTTCAGAGGTTGACTGCCTCGGAATGTGGAGGTTCAATTGAGGTCAGGAGTACCTGTCTGAGTATATGGCCTCTTGGCAGGCCTCTGCCACACCAGGGAGGAGGAGGAGGATGAGGAGAAGAGGAGGAGATTGGATTTTTCCCCCGCCCTTCACTACCCGAAGGTGTCTCAAAGCGTCTTACAAACTCCTTTCCCTTCCCCTCCCCGCAACAGACACCCTGTGAGGTAGGTGGGGCTGAGAGAGCTCTGACAGAAACTGCTCTTTTCCTAAGAACAGCTGTGTCAGAATTATGGCTTGTCCAAGGTCATCCAGCCAGGTGCAAGTGGAGGAGTGGGGAATCAAAACCGGTTCTCCCAGATTAGAGTCCGCGCACTTAACCACTACACCAAACTCAGACCTCAAATACCAGTCTAGCTATGAAACACACCACTGAAAGATCGGTGGTGCCACGGAGGGAAAATCCCCTCTCCCACCCAAGCTGACAGAAGATCAGGGCAGAACTTAAACCAAAGCTTTATGAAAAATGGATTTCCCAGTAGGTTACTGTTCACACTCTGCCTGAGAAAAAAAGAGCTGGAACCATGGATAAATCTA